>NW_027474740.1:0-30213 GCF_050947335.1 Megachile rotundata | reverse complement strand
TAATAATATGAGTTAGATTGATAATAATAAGAGTAATGAGTATAGTAATTGTAGTTCTATCGATCATTTAAGCATAATATGGCTAATAATATGAGTTAGATTGATAATAATAAGAGTAATGAGTATAGTAATTGTCGTTCTATCGATCATTTAAGCATAATATGGCTAATAATATGAGTTAGATTGATAATAATAACAGTAATAAGTATAGTAATTGTCGTTCTATCGATAATATAAGCATAATATGGCTAATAATATGAGTTAGATTGATAATACTAAGAGTAGTGAGTATAGTAATTCTCGTTCTATCGATCATATAAGCATAATATGGCTAATAATATGAGTTAGATTGATAATACTAAGAGTAGTGAGTATAGTTATTCTCATTCTATCGATCATATAAGCATAATATGGCTAATAATATGAGTTAGATAGATAATAATAAGAGTAATGAGTATAGTAATTGTAGTTCTATCGATCATATCTGCATAATATGGTTAATAATATGAGTTAGATTCATAATAATAACAGTAATAAGTATAGTAATTGTCGTTCTACCGATAATATAAACCATAATATGGCTAATAATATGAGTTAGGTTGATAATACTAAGAGTAGTGAGTATAGTAATTCTCGTTCTATCGATCATATAAGCATAATATGGCTAATAATATGAGTTAGATTGATAATAATAAGAGTAATAAGTATAGTAATTTGTCGTTCTCTCGATCATAGAAGCATAATATGGCTAATAATATGAGTTAGAGTGATAATACTAAGAGTAGTGAGTGTAGTAATTCTCATTCTATCGATCATATAAGCATAATATGGCTAATAATATGAGTTAGATTGATAATAATAACAATAATAAGTATAGTAATTGTCGATCTGTCGATAATATAAGCATAATATGGCTAATAATATGAGTTAGATTCATAATAATAAGAGTAATAAGTATAGTAATTGTCGTTCGATCGATCATATCTGCATAATATGGTTAATAATATGAGTTAGATTGATAATAATAAGAGTAATGAGGATAGTAATTGTCGTACTATCGATCATATAAGCATCATATGGCTAATAATGTGAGTTAGATTGATAATAGTGAGTGCAATAAATATAGTAAATGTCGTTCTATCGCTCATATAAGCACAATATGGCTAATAATATGAGTTAGATTGATAATAATAAGAGTAATAAGTATAGTAATTGTCGTTTTATCGATCATATAAGCATAATATGGCTAATAATATGAGTTATATTGAAAATAATAAGTGTAATAAGTATAGTGAATGTCGTTCTATCGACCATATCAGCATAATATGGGTAATAATATGAGTTGGATAGATAATAATAAGAGTAATGAGTATAGTAATTGTAGTTCTATCAATCATATAAGCATAATATGGCTAATAATATGAGTAAGATTCATAATAATAAGAGTAATAAGTATAGTAATTGTCGTTCTATCGATCATTTAAGCATAATATGGCGAATAATATGAGTTGGGTTGATAAAAATAAGAATAATAAGTATAGTAATTGTCGTTCTATCGATCATATAAGCAATATATGGCGAATAGTATGAGTTAGGTTGATAATAATAAGAGTAATAAGTATAGTAAATGTCGTGCTATCGATCATATCTGCATAATATGGTTAATAATATGAGTTAGATTGATAATAGTGAGTGTAATAAGTATAGTAATTGTAGTTTCTATCGATCATATCTGCATAATATGGTTAATAATATGAGTTAGATTGATTATAATAAGCGTAATAAGTATAGTATTGGTCGTTCTATCGATCATATCTGCATAATATGGTTAATAATATGAGTTAGATTGATAATAATAAGAGTAATAAGTATAGTATTTGTCGTTCTATCGATCATATAAGCATAATATGGCTAATAATATGAGTTAGACTCATAATAATAAGAGCAATAAGTATAGTATTTGTCGTTCTATCGATCATATAAGCATAATATGGCTAATAATATGAGTTAGATTCATAATAATAAGAGTAATAAGTATATTAATTGTCGTTCTATCGATCATATAAGCATAATATGGCCAATAATATGAGTTAGAGTGATAATACTAAGAGTAGTGAGTATAGTAATTCTCGTTCTATCGATCATATAAGCATAATATGGCTAATAATATGAGTTAGATTGATAATAATAAGAGTAATAACTATAGTAATTGTCGTTCTATCGATCATATAAGCTTAATATGGCTAATAATATGAGTTAGATTGATAATAATAACAGTAATAAGTATAGTAATTGTCGTTCTATCGAGAATATAAGCATAATATGGCTAATAATATGAGTTAGATTGATAATACTAAGAGTAGTGAGTATAGTAATTCTTGTTCTATCGATCATATAAGCATAATATGGCTAATAATATGAGTTAGATTGATAATAATAAGAGTAATGAGTATAGTAATTGTAGTTCTATCGATCATTTAAGCATAATATGGCTAATAATATGAGTTAGATTGATAATAATAAGAGTAATGAGTATAGTAATTGTCGTTCTATCGATCATTTAAGCATAATATGGCTAATAATATGAGTTAGATTGATAATAATAACAGTAATAAGTATAGTAATTGTCGATCTGTCGATAATATAAGCATAATATGGCTAATAATATGAGTTAGATTCATAATAATAAGAGTAAAAAGTATAGTAATTGTCGTTCGATCGATCATATCTGCATAATATGGTTAATAATATGAGTTAGATTGATAATAATAAGAGTAATGAGGATAGTAATTGTCGTACTATCGATCATATAAGCATAATATGGCTAATAATGAGAGTTAGATTGATAATAGTGAGTGCAATAAATATAGTAATTGTCGTTCTATCGCTCATATAAGCACAATATGGCTAATAATATGAGTTAGATTGATAATAATAAGAGTAATAAGTATAGTAATTGTCGTTCTATCGATCATATAAGCATAATATGGCTAATAATATGAGTTAGATTGATAATAATAAGAGTAATAAGTATAGTAATTGTCGTTATATCGATCATATAACCATAATATGGCTAATAGCATGAGTTAGATTGATAATAATAAGAGTAATGAGTATAGTAATTGCAGCTCTATCGATCATATCTGCTTAATATGGTTAATAATATGAGTTAGAATGATAATAATAAGAGTAATAAGTATAGTAATTGTCGTTCTATCGATCATATCTGCATAATATGGTTAATAATATGAGTTAGATTGATAATAGTGAGTGTAATAAGTATAGTGAATGTCGTTCTATCGATCATATCAGCATAATACGGGTAATAATATGAGTTGGATTGATAATAATAAGAGTAATGAGTATAGTAATTGTAGGTCTATCGATCATATAAGCATAATATGGCTAATAATACGAGTTAGATTGATAATAATAAGAGTAATAAGTATAGTAATTGTCGTTCTATCGATCATATCTGCATAATATGGTTAATAATATGAGTTAGATTGATAATAGTGAGTGTAATAAATATAGTAATTGTCGTTCTATCGCTCATATTAGCACAATATGGCTAATAACATGAGTTAGATTGATAATAATAAGAGTAATAACTATAGTAATTGTCGTTCTATCGATCATTTAAGCATAATATGGCTAATAATATGAGTTAGATTGATAATAATAACAGTAATAAGTATAGTAATTGTCGTTCTATCGATAATATAAGCATAATATGGCTAATAATATGAGTTAGATTGATAATACTAAGAGCAGTGAGTATAGTAATTCTCGTTCTATCGATCATATAAGCATAATATGGCTAATAATATGAGTTAGATTGATAATACTAAGAGTAGTGAGTATAGTTATTCTCATTCTATCGATCATATAAGCATAATATGGCTAATAATATGAGTTAGATAGATAATAATAAGAGTAATGAGTATAGTAATTGTAGTTCTATCGATCATATCTGCATAATATGGTTAATAATATGAGTTAGATTCATAATAATAACAGTTTGAAGTATAGTAATTGTCGTTCTACCGATAATATAACCATAATATGGCTAATAATATGAGTTAGGTTGATAATACTAAGAGTAGTGAGTATAGTAATTCTCGTTCTATCGATCATATAAGCATAATATGGCTAATGATATGAGTTAGATTGATAATAATAAGAGTAATAAGTATAGTAATTGTCGTTCTCTCGATCATATAAGCATAATATGGCTAATAATATGAGTTAGAGTGATAATACTAAGAGTAGTGAGTGTAGTAATTCTCATTCTATCGATCATATAAGCATAATATGGCTAATAATATGAGTTAGATTGATAATAATAACAATAATAAGTATAGTAATTGTCGATCTGTCGATAATATAAGCATAATATGGCTAATAATATGAGTTAGATTCATAATAATAAGAGTAATAAGTATAGTAATTGTCGTTCGATCGATCATATCTGCATAATATGGTTAATAATATGAGTTAGATTGATAATAATAAGAGTAATGAGGATAGTAATTGTCGTACTATCGATCATATAAGCATCATATGGCTAATAATGTGAGTTAGATTGATAATAGTGAGTGCAATAAATATAGTAAATGTCGTTCTATCGCTCATATAAGCACAATATGGCTAATAATATGAGTTAGATTGATAATAATAAGAGTAATAAGTATAGTAATTGTCGTTCTATCGATCATATAAGCATAATATGGCTAATAATATGAGTTATATTGAAAATAATAAGTGTAATAAGTATAGTGAATGTCGTTCTATCGACCATATCAGCATAATATGGGTAATAATATGAGTTGGATAGATAATAATAAGAGTAATGAGTATAGTAATTGTAGTTCTATCAATCATATAAGCATAATATGGCTAATAATATGAGTAAGATTCATAATAATAAGAGTAATAAGTATAGTAATTGTCGTTCTATCGATCATTTAAGCATAATATGGCGAATAATATGAGTTGGGTTGATAAAAATAAGAATAATAAGTATAGTAATTGTCGTTCTATCGATCATATAAGCAATATATGGCGAATAGTATGAGTTAGGTTGATAATAATAAGAGTAATAAGTATAGTAAATGTCGTGCTATCGATCATATCTGCATAATATTTTTAATAATATGAGTTAGATTGATAATAGTGAGTGTAATAAGTATAGTAATTGTCGTTCTGTCGATCATATTAGCATAATATGGTTAATAATAAGAGTTAGATTGATAATAATAAGAGTAATAAGTATAGTATTTGTCGTTCTATCGATCATATAAGCACAATATGGCTAATAATATGAGTTAGAGTGATAATACTAAGAGTAGTGAGTATAGTAATTCTCATTCTATCGATCATATCTGCATAATATGGTTAATAATATGAGTTAGATTGATAATAATAAGCGTAATAAGTATGGTATTGGTCGTTCTATCGATCATATCTGCATAATATGGTTAATAATATGAGTTAGAGTGATAATAATAAGAGTAATAAGTATAGTATTTGTCGTTCTATCGATCATATAAGCATAATATGGCTAATAATATGAGTTAGACTCATAATAATAAGAGCAATAAGTATACTATTTGTCGTTCTATCGATCATATAAGCATAATATGGCTAATAATATGAGTTAGATTCATAATAATAAGAGTAATAAGTATAGTAATTGTCGTTCTATCGATCATATAAGCATAATATGGCTAATAATATGAGTTAGATTGATAATAATAAGTGTAAAAAGTATAGTAATTGTCGTTCGATCGATCATATCTGCATAATATGGTTAATAATATGAGTTAGATTGATAATAATAAGAGTAATGAGTATAGTAATTGTAGCTCTATCGATCATATCTGCTTAATATGGTTAATAATATGAGTTTGAATGATAATAATAAGAGTAATAAGTATAGTAATTGTCGTTCTATCGATCATATCTGCATAATATGGTTAATAATATGAGTTAGATTGATAATAGTGAGTGTAATAAGTATAGTGAATGTCGTTCTATCGATCATATCAGCATAATACGGGTAATAATATAAGTTGGATTGATAATAATAAGAGTAGTGAGTATAGTAATTGTAGGTCTATCGATCATATAAGCATAATATGGCTAATAATATGAGTCAGATTCATAATAATAACAGTAATAAGTATAGTAATCGTCGTTCTATCGATCATATAAGCATAATATGGCTAATAATATGAGTAAGATTCATAATAATAAGAGTAATAAGTATAGTAATTGTCGTTCTATCGATCATTTAAGCATAATATGGCGAATAATATGAGTTGGGTTGATAAAAATAAGAATAATAAGTATAGTAATTGTCGTTCTATCGATCATATAAGCATAATATGGCTAATAATATGAGTTAGGTTGATAATAATAAGAGTAATAAGTATAGTAAATGTCGTGCTATCGATCATATCTGCATAATATGGTTAATAATATGAGTTAGATTGATAATAGTGAGTGTAATAAGTATAGTAATTGTAGTTCTATCGATCATATCTGCATAATATGGTTAATAATATGAGTTAGATTGATAATAATAAGCGTAATAAGTATAGTATTGGTCGTTCTATCGATCATATCTGCATAATATGGTTAATAATATGAGTTAGATTGATAATAATAAGAGTAATAAGTATAGTATTTGTCGTTCTATCGATCATATAAGCATAATATGGCTAATAATATGAGTTAGACTCATAATAATAAGAGCAATAAGTATAGTATTTGTCGTTCTATCGATCATATAAGCATAATATGGCTAATAATATGAGTTAGATTCATAATAATAAGAGTAATAAGTATAGTAATTGTCGTTCTATCGATCATATAAGCATAATATGGCTAATAATATGAGTTAGATTGATAATAATAAGTGTAAAAAGTATAGTAATTGTCGTTCGATCGATCATATCTGCATAATATGGTTAATAATATGAGTTAGATTGATAATAATAAGAGTAATGAGTATAGTAATTGTAGCTCTATCGATCATATCTGCTTAATATGGTTAATAATATGAGTTTGAATGATAATAATAAGAGTAATAAGTATAGTAATTGTCGTTCTATCGATCATATCTGCATAATATGGTTAATAATATGAGTTAGATTGATAATAGTGAGTGTAATAAGTATAGTGAATGTCGTTCTATCGATCATATCAGCATAATACGGGTAATAATATAAGTTGGATTGATAATAATAAGAGTAATGAGTATAGTAATTGTAGGTCTATCGATCATATAAGCATAATATGGCTAATAATATGAGTCAGATTCATAATAATAACAGTAATAAGTATAGTAATTGTCGTTCTATCGATAATATAAGCATAATATGGCTAATAATATGAGTTAGATTGATAATACTAAGAGCAGTGAGTATAGTAATTCTCGTTCTATCGATCATATAAGCATAATATGGCTAATAATATGAGTTAGATTGATAATACTAAGAGTAGTGAGTATAGTTATTCTCATTCTATCGATCATATAAGCATAATATGGCTAATAATATGAGTTAGATAGATAATAATAAGAGTAATGAGTATAGTAATTGTAGTTCTATCGATCATATCTGCATAATATGGTTAATAATATGAGTTAGATTCATAATAATAACAGTTTGAAGTATAGTAATTGTCGTTCTACCGATAATATAACCATAATATGGCTAATAATATGAGTTAGGTTGATAATACTAAGAGTAGTGAGTATAGTAATTCTCGTTCTATCGATCATATAAGCATAATATGGCTAATGATATGAGTTAGATTGATAATAATAAGAGTAATAAGTATAGTAATTGTCGTTCTCTCGATCATATAAGCATAATATGGCTAATAATATGAGTTAGAGTGATAATACTAAGAGTAGTGAGTGTAGTAATTCTCATTCTATCGATCATATAAGCATAATATGGCTAATAATATGAGTTAGATTGATAATAATAACAATAATAAGTATAGTAATTGTCGATCTGTCGATAATATAAGCATAATATGGCTAATAATATGAGTTAGATTCATAATAATAAGAGTAATAAGTATAGTAATTGTCGTTCGATCGATCATATCTGCATAATATGGTTAATAATATGAGTTAGATTGATAATAATAAGAGTAATGAGGATAGTAATTGTCGTACTATCGATCATATAAGCATCATATGGCTAATAATGTGAGTTAGATTGATAATAGTGAGTGCAATAAATATAGTAAATGTCGTTCTATCGCTCATATAAGCACAATATGGCTAATAATATGAGTTAGATTGATAATAATAAGAGTAATAAGTATAGTAATTGTCGTTCTATCGATCATATAAGCATAATATGGCTAATAATATGAGTTATATTGAAAATAATAAGTGTAATAAGTATAGTGAATGTCGTTCTATCGACCATATCAGCATAATATGGGTAATAATATGAGTTGGATAGATAATAATAAGAGTAATGAGTATAGTAATTGTAGTTCTATCAATCATATAAGCATAATATGGCTAATAATATGAGTAAGATTCATAATAATAAGAGTAATAAGTATAGTAATTGTCGTTCTATCGATCATTTAAGCATAATATGGCGAATAATATGAGTTGGGTTGATAAAAATAAGAATAATAAGTATAGTAATTGTCGTTCTATCGATCATATAAGCAATATATGGCGAATAGTATGAGTTAGGTTGATAATAATAAGAGTAATAAGTATAGTAAATGTCGTGCTATCGATCATATCTGCATAATATGGTTAATAATATGAGTTAGATTGATAATAGTGAGTGTAATAAGTATAGTAATTGTCGTTCTGTCGATCATATTAGCATAATATGGTTAATAATATGAGTTAGATTGATAATAATAAGAGTAATAAGTATAGTATTTGTCGTTCTATCGATCATATAAGCACAATATGGCTAATAATATGAGTTAGAGTGATAATACTAAGAGTAGTGAGTATAGTAATTCTCATTCTATCGATCATATCTGCATAATATGGTTAATAATATGAGTTAGATTGATAATAATAAGAGTAATGAGTATAGTAATTGTCGTACTATCGATCATATAAGCATAATATGGCTAATAATGTGAGTTAGATTGATAATAGTGAGTGCAATAAATATAGTAATTGTCGTTCTATCGCTCATATAAGCACAATATGGCTAATAATATGAGTTAGATTGATAATAATAACAATAATAAGTATAGTAATTGTCGATCTGTCGATAATATAAGCATAATATGGCTAATAATATGAGTTAGATTCATAATAATAAGAGTAATAAGTATAGTAATTGTCGTTCGATCGATCATATCTGCACAATATGGTTAATAATATGAGTTAGATTGATAATAATAAGAGTAATGAGGATAGTAATTGTCGTACTATCGATCATATAAGCATAATATGGCTAATAATGTGAGTTAGATTGATAATAGTGAGTGCAATAAATATAGTAATTGTCGTTCTTTCGCTCATATAAGCACAATATGGCTAATAATATGAGTCAGATTGATAATAATAAGAGTAATAAGTATAGTAATTGTCGTTCTATCGATCATATAAGCATAATATGGTTAATAATATGAGTTAGATTGATAATAATAAGCGTAATAAGTATGGTATTGGTCGTTCTATCGATCATATCTGCATAATATGGTTAATAATATGAGTTAGAGTGATAATAATAAGAGTAATAAGTATAGTATTTGTCGTTCTATCGATCATATAAGCATAATATGGCTAATAATATGAGTTAGACTCATAATAATAAGAGCAATAAGTATACTATTTGTCGTTCTATCGATCATATAAGCATAATATGGCTAATAATATGAGTTAGATTCATAATAATAAGAGTAATAAGTATAGTAATTGTCGTTCTATCGATCATATAAGCATAATATGGCTAATAATATGAGTTAGATTGATAATAATAAGTGTAAAAAGTATAGTAATTGTCGTTCGATCGATCATATCTGCATAATATGGTTAATAATATGAGTTAGATTGATAATAATAAGAGTAATGAGTATAGTAATTGTAGCTCTATCGATCATATCTGCTTAATATGGTTAATAATATGAGTTTGAATGATAATAATAAGAGTAATAAGTATAGTAATTGTCGTTCTATCGATCATATCTGCATAATATGGTTAATAATATGAGTTAGATTGATAATAGTGAGTGTAATAAGTATAGTGAATGTCGTTCTATCGATCATATCAGCATAATACGGGTAATAATATAAGTTGGATTGATAATAATAAGAGTAATGAGTATAGTAATTGTAGGTCTATCGATCATATAAGCATAATATGGCTAATAATATGAGTCAGATTCATAATAATAACAGTAATAAGTATAGTAATCGTCGTTCTATCGATCATATAAGCATAATATGGCTAATAATATGAGTAAGATTCATAATAATAAGAGTAATAAGTATAGTAATTGTCGTTCTATCGATCATTTAAGCATAATATGGCGAATAATATGAGTTGGGTTGATAAAAATAAGAATAATAAGTATAGTAATTGTCGTTCTATCGATCATATAAGCATAATATGGCTAATAATATGAGTTAGGTTGATAATAATAAGAGTAATAAGTATAGTAAATGTCGTGCTATCGATCATATCTGCATAATATGGTTAATAATATGAGTTAGATTGATAATAGTGAGTGTAATAAGTATAGTAATTGTAGTTCTATCGATCATATCTGCATAATATGGTTAATAATATGAGTTAGATTGATAATAATAAGCGTAATAAGTATAGTATTGGTCGTTCTATCGATCATATCTGCATAATATGGTTAATAATATGAGTTAGATTGATAATAATAAGAGTAATAAGTATAGTATTTGTCGTTCTATCGATCATATAAGCATAATATGGCTAATAATATGAGTTAGACTCATAATAATAAGAGCAATAAGTATAGTATTTGTCGTTCTATCGATCATATAAGCATAATATGGCTAATAATATGAGTTAGATTCATAATAATAAGAGTAATAAGTATAGTAATTGTCGTTCTATCGATCATATAAGCATAATATGGCTAATAATATGAGTTAGATTGATAATAATAAGTGTAAAAAGTATAGTAATTGTCGTTCGATCGATCATATCTGCATAATATGGTTAATAATATGAGTTAGATTGATAATAATAAGAGTAATGAGTATAGTAATTGTAGCTCTATCGATCATATCTGCTTAATATGGTTAATAATATGAGTTTGAATGATAATAATAAGAGTAATAAGTATAGTAATTGTCGTTCTATCGATCATATCTGCATAATATGGTTAATAATATGAGTTAGATTGATAATAGTGAGTGTAATAAGTATAGTGAATGTCGTTCTATCGATCATATCAGCATAATACGGGTAATAATATAAGTTGGATTGATAATAATAAGAGTAATGAGTATAGTAATTGTAGGTCTATCGATCATATAAGCATAATATGGCTAATAATATGAGTCAGATTCATAATTATAACAGTAATAAGTATAGTAATTGTCGTTCTATCGATCATATAAGCATAATATGGCTAATAATATGAGTAAGATTCATAATAATAAGAGTAATAAGTATAGTAATTGTCGTTCTATCGATCATTTAAGCATAATATGGCGAATAATATGAGTTGGGTTGATAAAAATAAGAATAATAAGTATAGTAATTGTCGTTCTATCGATCATATAAGCATAATATGGCTAATAATATGAGTTAGGTTGATAATAATAAGAGTAATAAGTATAGTAAATGTCGTGCTATCGATCATATCTGCATAATATGGTTAATAATATGAGTTAGATTGATAATAGTGAGTGTAATAAGTATAGTAATTGTAGTTCTATCGATCATATCTGCATAATATGGTTAATAATATGAGTTAGATTGATAATAATAAGCGTAATAAGTATAGTATTGGTCGTTCTATCGATCATATCTGCATAATATGGTTAATAATATGAGTTAGACTGATAATAATAAGAGTAATAAGTATAGTATTTGTCGTTCTATCGATCATATAAGCATAATATGGCTAATAATATGAGTTAGACTCATAATAATAAGAGCAATAAGTATAGTATTTGTCGTTCTATCGATCATATAAGCATAATATGGCTAATAATATGGGTTAGATTCATAATAATAAGAGTAATAAGTATAGTAATTGTCGCTCTATCGATCATATAAGCATAATATGGCTAATAATATGAGTTAGATTGATAATAATAAGTGTAAAAAGTATAGTAATTGTCGTTCGATCGATCATATCTGCATAATATGGTTAATAATATGAGTTAGATTGATAATAATAAGAGTAATGAGTATAGTAATTGTAGCTCTATCGATCATATCTGCTTAATATGGTTAATAATATGAGTTTGAATGATAATAATAAGAGTAATAAGTATAGTAATTGTCGTTCTATCGATCATATCTGCATAATATGGTTAATAATATGAGTTAGATTGATAATAGTGAGTGTAATAAGTATAGTGAATGTCGTTCTATCGATCATATCAGCATAATACGGGTAATAATATAAGTTGGATTGATAATAATAAGAGTAATGAGTATAGTAATTGTAGGTCTATCGATCATATAAGCATAATATGGCTAATAATATGAGTCAGATTCATAATAATAACAGTAATAAGTATAGTAATTGTCGTTCTATCGATCATATAAGCATAATATGGCTAATAATATGAGTAAGATTCATAATAATAAGAGTAATAAGTATAGTAATTGTCGTTCTATCGATCATTTAAGCATAATATGGCGAATAATATGAGTTGGGTTGATAAAAATAAGAATAATAAGTATAGTAATTGTCGTTCTATCGATCATATAAGCATAATATGGCTAATAATATGAGTTAGGTTGATAATAATAAGAGTAATAAGTATAGTAAATGTCGTGCTATCGATCATATCTGCATAATATGGTTAATAATATGAGTTAGATTGATAATAGTGAGTGTAATAAGTATAGTAATTGTAGTTCTATCGATCATATCTGCATAATATGGCTAATAATATGAGTTAGATTCATAATAATAAGAGTAATAAGTATAGTAATTGTCGTTCTATCGATCATATAAGCATAATATGGCTAATAATATGAGTTAGATTTATAATAATAAGAGTAATAAGTATAGTAATTGTCGTTCGATCGATCATATAAGCACAATATGGCTAATAATATGAGTTAGATTGATAATAATAAGAGTAATAAGTATAGTAATTGTCGTTATATCGATCATATAACCATAATATGTCTAATAGCATGAGTTAGATTGATAATAATAAGAGTAATGAGTATAGTAATTGTCGTTCTATCGATCATATCTGCATAATATGTTTAATAATATGAGTTAGATTGATAATAGTGAGTGTAATAAGTATAGTAATTGTAGTTCTATCGATCATATCTGCATAATATGGTTAATAATATGAGTTAGATTGATAATAATAAGAGTAATAGGTATAGTATTTGTCGTTCTATCGATCATATAAGCATAATATGGCTAATAATATGAGTTAGATTCATAATAATAAGAGTAATAAGTATAGTAATTGTCGTTCTATCGATCATATAAGCATAATATGGCTAATAATACGAGTTAGATTGATAATAATAAGAGTAATAAGTATAGTAATTGTCGTTCTATCGATCATATCTGCATAATATGGTTAATAATATGAGTTAGATTGATAATAGTGAGTGTAATAAATATAGTAATTGTCGTTCTATCGCTCATATTAGCACAATATGGCTAATAACATGAGTTAGATTGATAATAATAAGAGTAATAACTATAGTAATTGTCGTTCTATCGATCATATAAGCTTAATATGGCTAATAATATGAGTTAGATTGATAATAATAACAGTAATAAGTATAGTAATTGTCGTTCTATCGAGAATATAAGCATAATATGGCTAATAATATGAGTTAGATTGATAATACTAAGAGTAGTGAGTATAGTAATTCTTGTTCTATCGATCATATAAGCATAATATGGCTAATAATATGAGTTAGATTGATAATAATAAGAGTAATGAGTATAGTAATTGTAGTTCTATCGATCATTTAAGCATAATATGGCTAATAATATGAGTTAGATTGATAATAATAAGCGTAATAAGTATGGTATTGGTCGTTCTATCGATCATATCTGCATAATATGGTTAATAATATGAGTTAGAGTGATAATAATAAGAGTAATAAGTATAGTATTTGTCGTTCTATCGATCATATAAGCATAATATGGCTAATAATATGAGTTAGACTCATAATAATAAGAGCAATAAGTATACTATTTGTCGTTCTATCGATCATATAAGCATAATATGGCTAATAATATGAGTTAGATTCATAATAATAAGAGTAATAAGTATAGTAATTGTCGTTCTATCGATCATATAAGCATAATATGGCTAATAATATGAGTTAGATTGATAATAATAAGTGTAAAAAGTATAGTAATTGTCGTTCGATCGATCATATCTGCATAATATGGTTAATAATATGAGTTAGATTGATAATAATAAGAGTAATGAGTATAGTAATTGTAGCTCTATCGATCATATCTGCTTAATATGGTTAATAATATGAGTTTGAATGATAATAATAAGAGTAATAAGTATAGTAATTGTCGTTCTATCGATCATATCTGCATAATATGGTTAATAATATGAGTTAGATTGATAATAGTGAGTGTAATAAGTATAGTGAATGTCGTTCTATCGATCATATCAGCATAATACGGGTAATAATATAAGTTGGATTGATAATAATAAGAGTAATGAGTATAGTAATTGTAGGTCTATCGATCATATAAGCATAATATGGCTAATAATATGAGTCAGATTCATAATAATAACAGTAATAAGTATAGTAATCGTCGTTCTATCGATCATATAAGCATAATATGGCTAATAATATGAGTAAGATTCATAATAATAAGAGTAATAAGTATAGTAATTGTCGTTCTATCGATCATTTAAGCATAATATGGCGAATAATATGAGTTGGGTTGATAAAAATAAGAATAATAAGTATAGTAATTGTCGTTCTATCGATCATATAAGCATAATATGGCTAATAATATGAGTTAGGTTGATAATAATAAGAGTAATAAGTATAGTAAATGTCGTGCTATCGATCATATCTGCATAATATGGTTAATAATATGAGTTAGATTGATAATAGTGAGTGTAATAAGTATAGTAATTGTAGTTCTATCGATCATATCTGCATAATATGGTTAATAATATGAGTTAGATTGATAATAATAAGCGTAATAAGTATAGTATTCGTCGTTCTATCGATCATATCTGCATAATATGGTTAATAATATGAGTTAGATTGATAATAATAAGAGTAATAAGTATAGTATTTGTCGTTCTATCGATCATATAAGCATAATATGGCTAATAATATGAGTTAGACTCATAATAATAAGAGCAATAAGTATAGTATTTGTCGTTCTATCGATCATATAAGCATAATATGGCTAATAATATGAGTTAGATTCATAATAATAAGAGTAATAAGTATAGTAATTGTCGTTCTATCGATCATATAAGCATAATATGGCTAATAATATGAGTTAGATTGATAATAATAAGTGTAAAAAGTATAGTAATTGTCGTTCGATCGATCATATCTGCATAATATGGTTAATAATATGAGTTAGATTGATAATAATAAGAGTAATGAGTATAGTAATTGTAGCTCTATCGATCATATCTGCTTAATATGGTTAATAATATGAGTTTGAATGATAATAATAAGAGTAATAAGTATAGTAATTGTCGTTCTATCGATCATATCTGCATAATATGGTTAATAATATGAGTTAGATTGATAATAGTGAGTGTAATAAGTATAGTGAATGTCGTTCTATCGATCATATCAGCATAATACGGGTAATAATATAAGTTGGATTGATAATAATAAGAGTAATGAGTATAGTAATTGTAGGTCTATCGATCATATAAGCATAATATGGCTAATAATATGAGTCAGATTCATAATTATAACAGTAATAAGTATAGTAATTGTCGTTCTATCGATCATATAAGCATAATATGGCTAATAATATGAGTAAGATTCATAATAATAAGAGTAATAAGTATAGTAATTGTCGTTCTATCGATCATTTAAGCATAATATGGCGAATAATATGAGTTGGGTTGATAAAAATAAGAATAATAAGTATAGTAATTGTCGTTCTATCGATCATATAAGCATAATATGGCTAATAATATGAGTTAGGTTGATAATAATAAGAGTAATAAGTATAGTAAATGTCGTGCTATCGATCATATCTGCATAATATGGTTAATAATATGAGTTAGATTGATAATAGTGAGTGTAATAAGTATAGTAATTGTAGTTCTATCGATCATATCTGCATAATATGGTTAATAATATGAGTTAGATTGATAATAATAAGCGTAATAAGTATAGTATTGGTCGTTCTATCGATCATATCTGCATAATATGGTTAATAATATGAGTTAGACTGATAATAATAAGAGTAATAAGTATAGTATTTGTCGTTCTATCGATCATATAAGCATAATATGGCTAATAATATGAGTTAGACTCATAATAATAAGAGCAATAAGTATAGTATTTGTCGTTCTATCGATCATATAAGCATAATATGGCTAATAATATGGGTTAGATTCATAATAATAAGAGTAATAAGTATAGTAATTGTCGCTCTATCGATCATATAAGCATAATATGGCTAATAATATGAGTTAGATTGATAATAATAAGTGTAAAAAGTATAGTAATTGTCGTTCGATCGATCATATCTGCATAATATGGTTAATAATATGAGTTAGATTGATAATAATAAGAGTAATGAGTATAGTAATTGTAGCTCTATCGATCATATCTGCTTAATATGGTTAATAATATGAGTTTGAATGATAATAATAAGAGTAATAAGTATAGTAATTGTCGTTCTATCGATCATATCTGCATAATATGGTTAATAATATGAGTTAGATTGATAATAGTGAGTGTAATAAGTATAGTGAATGTCGTTCTATCGATCATATCAGCATAATACGGGTAATAATATAAGTTGGATTGATAATAATAAGAGTAATGAGTATAGTAATTGTAGGTCTATCGATCATATAAGCATAATATGGCTAATAATATGAGTCAGATTCATAATAATAACAGTAATAAGTATAGTAATTGTCGTTCTATCGATCATATAAGCATAATATGGCTAATAATATGAGTAAGATTCATAATAATAAGAGTAATAAGTATAGTAATTGTCGTTCTATCGATCATTTAAGCATAATATGGCGAATAATATGAGTTGGGTTGATAAAAATAAGAATAATAAGTATAGTAATTGTCGTTCTATCGATCATATAAGCATAATATGGCTAATAATATGAGTTAGGTTGATAATAATAAGAGTAATAAGTATAGTAAATGTCGTGCTATCGATCATATCTGCATAATATGGTTAATAATATGAGTTAGATTGATAATAGTGAGTGTAATAAGTATAGTAATTGTAGTTCTATCGATCATATCTGCATAATATGGCTAATAATATGAGTTAGATTCATAATAATAAGAGTAATAAGTATAGTAATTGTCGTTCTATCGATCATATAAGCATAATATGGCTAATAATATGAGTTAGATTTATAATAATAAGAGTAATAAGTATAGTAATTGTCGTTCGATCGATCATATAAGCACAATATGGCTAATAATATGAGTTAGATTCATAATAATAAGAGTAATAAGTATAGTAATTGTCGTTCTATCGATCATATAAGCATAATATGGCTAATAATATGAGTTAGATTTATAATAATAAGAGTAATAAGTATAGTAATTGTCGTTCTCTCGATCATATAAGCATAATATGGCTAATAATATGAGTTAGAGTGATAATACTAAGAGTAGTGAGTGTAGTAATTCTCATTCTATCGATCATATAAGCATAATATGGCTAATAATATGAGTTAGATTGATAATAATAACAATAATAAGTATAGTAATTGTCGATCTGTCGATAATATAAGCATAATATGGCTAATAATATGAGTTAGATTCATAATAATAAGAGTAATAAGTATAGTAATTGTCGTTCGATCGATCATATCTGCATAATATGGTTAATAATATGAGTTAGATTGATAATAATAAGAGTAATGAGGATAGTAATTGTCGTACTATCGATCATATAAGCATCATATGGCTAATAATGTGAGTTAGATTGATAATAGTGAGTGCAATAAATATAGTAAATGTCGTTCTATCGCTCATATAAGCACAATATGGCTAATAATATGAGTTAGATTGATAATAATAAGAGTAATAAGTATAGTAATTGTCGTTCTATCGATCATATAAGCATAATATGGCTAATAATATGAGTTATATTGAAAATAATAAGTGTAATAAGTATAGTGAATGTCGTTCTATCGACCATATCAGCATAATATGGGTAATAATATGAGTTGGATAGATAATAATAAGAGTAATGAGTATAGTAATTGTAGTTCTATCAATCATATAAGCATAATATGGCTAATAATATGAGTAAGATTCATAATAATAAGAGTAATAAGTATAGTAATTGTCGTTCTATCGATCATTTAAGCATAATATGGCGAATAATATGAGTTGGGTTGATAAAAATAAGAATAATAAGTATAGTAATTGTCGTTCTATCGATCATATAAGCAATATATGGCGAATAGTATGAGTTAGGTTGATAATAATAAGAGTAATAAGTATAGTAAATGTCGTGCTATCGATCATATCTGCATAATATGGTTAATAATATGAGTTAGATTGATAATAGTGAGTGTAATAAGTATAGTAATTGTCGTTCTGTCGATCATATTAGCATAATATGGTTAATAATATGAGTTAGATTGATAATAATAAGAGTAATAAGTATAGTATTTGTCGTTCTATCGATCATATAAGCACAATATGGCTAATAATATGAGTTAGAGTGATAATACTAAGAGTAGTGAGTATAGTAATTCTCATTCTATCGATCATATCTGCATAATATGGTTAATAATATGAGTTAGATTGATAATAATAAGAGTAATGAGTATAGTAATTGTCGTACTATCGATCATATAAGCATAATATGGCTAATAATGTGAGTTAGATTGATAATAGTGAGTGCAATAAATATAGTAATTGTCGTTCTATCGCTCATATAAGCACAATATGGCTAATAATATGAGTTAGATTGATAATAATAACAATAATAAGTATAGTAATTGTCGATCTGTCGATAATATAAGCATAATATGGCTAATAATATGAGTTAGATTCATAATAATAAGAGTAATAAGTATAGTAATTGTCGTTCGATCGATCATATCTGCACAATATGGTTAATAATATGAGTTAGATTGATAATAATAAGAGTAATGAGGATAGTAATTGTCGTACTATCGATCATATAAGCATAATATGGCTAATAATGTGAGTTAGATTGATAATAGTGAGTGCAATAAATATAGTAATTGTCGTTCTTTCGCTCATATAAGCACAATATGGCTAATAATATGAGTCAGATTGATAATAATAAGAGTAATAAGTATAGTAATTGTCGTTCTATCGATCATATAAGCATAATATGGTTAATAATATGAGTTAGATTGATAATAATAAGCGTAATAAGTATGGTATTGGTCGTTCTATCGATCATATCTGCATAATATGGTTAATAATATGAGTTAGAGTGATAATAATAAGAGTAATAAGTATAGTATTTGTCGTTCTATCGATCATATAAGCATAATATGGCTAATAATATGAGTTAGACTCATAATAATAAGAGCAATAAGTATACTATTTGTCGTTCTATCGATCATATAAGCATAATATGGCTAATAATATGAGTTAGATTCATAATAATAAGAGTAATAAGTATAGTAATTGTCGTTCTATCGATCATATAAGCATAATATGGCTAATAATATGAGTTAGATTGATAATAATAAGTGTAAAAAGTATAGTAATTGTCGTTCGATCGATCATATCTGCATAATATGGTTAATAATATGAGTTAGATTGATAATAATAAGAGTAATGAGTATAGTAATTGTAGCTCTATCGATCATATCTGCTTAATATGGTTAATAATATGAGTTTGAATGATAATAATAAGAGTAATAAGTATAGTAATTGTCGTTCTATCGATCATATCTGCATAATATGGTTAATAATATGAGTTAGATTGATAATAGTGAGTGTAATAAGTATAGTGAATGTCGTTCTATCGATCATATCAGCATAATACGGGTAATAATATAAGTTGGATTGATAATAATAAGAGTAATGAGTATAGTAATTGTAGGTCTATCGATCATATAAGCATAATATGGCTAATAATATGAGTCAGATTCATAATAATAACAGTAATAAGTATAGTAATCGTCGTTCTATCGATCATATAAGCATAATATGGCTAATAATATGAGTAAGATTCATAATAATAAGAGTAATAAGTATAGTAATTGTCGTTCTATCGATCATTTAAGCATAATATGGCGAATAATATGAGTTGGGTTGATAAAAATAAGAATAATAAGTATAGTAATTGTCGTTCTATCGATCATATAAGCATAATATGGCTAATAATATGAGTTAGGTTGATAATAATAAGAGTAATAAGTATAGTAAATGTCGTGCTATCGATCATATCTGCATAATATGGTTAATAATATGAGTTAGATTGATAATAGTGAGTGTAATAAGTATAGTAATTGTAGTTCTATCGATCATATCTGCATAATATGGTTAATAATATGAGTTAGATTGATAATAATAAGCGTAATAAGTATAGTATTGGTCGTTCTATCGATCATATCTGCATAATATGGTTAATAATATGAGTTAGATTGATAATAATAAGAGTAATAAGTATAGTATTTGTCGTTCTATCGATCATATAAGCATAATATGGCTAATAATATGAGTTAGACTCATAATAATAAGAGCAATAAGTATAGTATTTGTCGTTCTATCGATCATATAAGCATAATATGGCTAATAATATGAGTTAGATTCATAATAATAAGAGTAATAAGTATAGTAATTGTCGTTCTATCGATCATATAAGCATAATATGGCTAATAATATGAGTTAGATTGATAATAATAAGTGTAAAAAGTATAGTAATTGTCGTTCGATCGATCATATCTGCATAATATGGTTAATAATATGAGTTAGATTGATAATAATAAGAGTAATGAGTATAGTAATTGTAGCTCTATCGATCATATCTGCTTAATATGGTTAATAATATGAGTTTGAATGATAATAATAAGAGTAATAAGTATAGTAATTGTCGTTCTATCGATCATATCTGCATAATATGGTTAATAATATGAGTTAGATTGATAATAGTGAGTGTAATAAGTATAGTGAATGTCGTTCTATCGATCATATCAGCATAATACGGGTAATAATATAAGTTGGATTGATAATAATAAGAGTAATGAGTATAGTAATTGTAGGTCTATCGATCATATAAGCATAATATGGCTAATAATATGAGTCAGATTCATAATTATAACAGTAATAAGTATAGTAATTGTCGTTCTATCGATCATATAAGCATAATATGGCTAATAATATGAGTAAGATTCATAATAATAAGAGTAATAAGTATAGTAATTGTCGTTCTATCGATCATTTAAGCATAATATGGCGAATAATATGAGTTGGGTTGATAAAAATAAGAATAATAAGTATAGTAATTGTCGTTCTATCGATCATATAAGCATAATATGGCTAATAATATGAGTTAGGTTGATAATAATAAGAGTAATAAGTATAGTAAATGTCGTGCTATCGATCATATCTGCATAATATGGTTAATAATATGAGTTAGATTGATAATAGTGAGTGTAATAAGTATAGTAATTGTAGTTCTATCGATCATATCTGCATAATATGGTTAATAATATGAGTTAGATTGATAATAATAAGCGTAATAAGTATAGTATTGGTCGTTCTATCGATCATATCTGCATAATATGGTTAATAATATGAGTTAGACTGATAATAATAAGAGTAATAAGTATAGTATTTGTCGTTCTATCGATCATATAAGCATAATATGGCTAATAATATGAGTTAGACTCATAATAATAAGAGCAATAAGTATAGTATTTGTCGTTCTATCGATCATATAAGCATAATATGGCTAATAATATGGGTTAGATTCATAATAATAAGAGTAATAAGTATAGTAATTGTCGCTCTATCGATCATATAAGCATAATATGGCTAATAATATGAGTTAGATTGATAATAATAAGTGTAAAAAGTATAGTAATTGTCGTTCGATCGATCATATCTGCATAATATGGTTAATAATATGAGTTAGATTGATAATAATAAGAGTAATGAGTATAGTAATTGTAGCTCTATCGATCATATCTGCTTAATATGGTTAATAATATGAGTTTGAATGATAATAATAAGAGTAATAAGTATAGTAATTGTCGTTCTATCGATCATATCTGCATAATATGGTTAATAATATGAGTTAGATTGATAATAGTGAGTGTAATAAGTATAGTGAATGTCGTTCTATCGATCATATCAGCATAATACGGGTAATAATATAAGTTGGATTGATAATAATAAGAGTAATGAGTATAGTAATTGTAGGTCTATCGATCATATAAGCATAATATGGCTAATAATATGAGTCAGATTCATAATAATAACAGTAATAAGTATAGTAATTGTCGTTCTATCGATCATATAAGCATAATATGGCTAATAATATGAGTAAGATTCATAATAATAAGAGTAATAAGTATAGTAATTGTCGTTCTATCGATCATTTAAGCATAATATGGCGAATAATATGAGTTGGGTTGATAAAAATAAGAATAATAAGTATAGTAATTGTCGTTCTATCGATCATATAAGCATAATATGGCTAATAATATGAGTTAGGTTGATAATAATAAGAGTAATAAGTATAGTAAATGTCGTGCTATCGATCATATCTGCATAATATGGTTAATAATATGAGTTAGATTGATAATAGTGAGTGTAATAAGTATAGTAATTGTAGTTCTATCGATCATATCTGCATAATATGGCTAATAATATGAGTTAGATTCATAATAATAAGAGTAATAAGTATAGTAATTGTCGTTCTATCGATCATATAAGCATAATATGGCTAATAATATGAGTTAGATTTATAATAATAAGAGTAATAAGTATAGTAATTGTCGTTCGATCGATCATATAAGCACAATATGGCTAATAATATGAGTTAGATTGATAATAATAAGAGTAATAAGTATAGTAATTGTCGTTATATCGATCATATAACCATAATATGTCTAATAGCATGAGTTAGATTGATAATAATAAGAGTAATGAGTATAGTAATTGTCGTTCTATCGATCATATCTGCATAATATGTTTAATAATATGAGTTAGATTGATAATAGTGAGTGTAATAAGTATAGTAATTGTAGTTCTATCGATCATATCTGCATAATATGGTTAATAATATGAGTTAGATTGATAATAATAAGAGTAATAGGTATAGTATTTGTCGTTCTATCGATCATATAAGCATAATATGGCTAATAATATGAGTTAGATTCATAATAATAAGAGTAATAAGTATAGTAATTGTCGTTCTATCGATCATATAAGCATAATATGGCTAATAATACGAGTTAGATTGATAATAATAAGAGTAATAAGTATAGTAATTGTCGTTCTATCGATCATATCTGCATAATATGGTTAATAATATGAGTTAGATTGATAATAGTGAGTGTAATAAATATAGTAATTGTCGTTCTATCGCTCATATTAGCACAATATGGCTAATAACATGAGTTAGATTGATAATAATAAGAGTAATAACTATAGTAATTGTCGTTCTATCGATCATATAAGCTTAATATGGCTAATAATATGAGTTAGATTGATAATAATAACAGTAATAAGTATAGTAATTGTCGTTCTATCGAGAATATAAGCATAATATGGCTAATAATATGAGTTAGATTGATAATACTAAGAGTAGTGAGTATAGTAATTCTTGTTCTATCGATCATATAAGCATAATATGGCTAATAATATGAGTTAGATTGATAATAATAAGAGTAATGAGTATAGTAATTGTAGTTCTATCGATCATTTAAGCATAATATGGCTAATAATATGAGTTAGATTGATAATAATAAGCGTAATAAGTATGGTATTGGTCGTTCTATCGATCATATCTGCATAATATGGTTAATAATATGAGTTAGAGTGATAATAATAAGAGTAATAAGTATAGTATTTGTCGTTCTATCGATCATATAAGCATAATATGGCTAATAATATGAGTTAGACTCATAATAATAAGAGCAATAAGTATACTATTTGTCGTTCTATCGATCATATAAGCATAATATGGCTAATAATATGAGTTAGATTCATAATAATAAGAGTAATAAGTATAGTAATTGTCGTTCTATCGATCATATAAGCATAATATGGCTAATAATATGAGTTAGATTGATAATAATAAGTGTAAAAAGTATAGTAATTGTCGTTCGATCGATCATATCTGCATAATATGGTTAATAATATGAGTTAGATTGATAATAATAAGAGTAATGAGTATAGTAATTGTAGCTCTATCGATCATATCTGCTTAATATGGTTAATAATATGAGTTTGAATGATAATAATAAGAGTAATAAGTATAGTAATTGTCGTTCTATCGATCATATCTGCATAATATGGTTAATAATATGAGTTAGATTGATAATAGTGAGTGTAATAAGTATAGTGAATGTCGTTCTATCGATCATATCAGCATAATACGGGTAATAATATAAGTTGGATTGATAATAATAAGAGTAATGAGTATAGTAATTGTAGGTCTATCGATCATATAAGCATAATATGGCTAATAATATGAGTCAGATTCATAATAATAACAGTAATAAGTATAGTAATCGTCGTTCTATCGATCATATAAGCATAATATGGCTAATAATATGAGTAAGATTCATAATAATAAGAGTAATAAGTATAGTAATTGTCGTTCTATCGATCATTTAAGCATAATATGGCGAATAATATGAGTTGGGTTGATAAAAATAAGAATAATAAGTATAGTAATTGTCGTTCTATCGATCATATAAGCATAATATGGCTAATAATATGAGTTAGGTTGATAATAATAAGAGTAATAAGTATAGTAAATGTCGTGCTATCGATCATATCTGCATAATATGGTTAATAATATGAGTTAGATTGATAATAGTGAGTGTAATAAGTATAGTAATTGTAGTTCTATCGATCATATCTGCATAATATGGTTAATAATATGAGTTAGATTGATAATAATAAGCGTAATAAGTATAGTATTCGTCGTTCTATCGATCATATCTGCATAATATGGTTAATAATATGAGTTAGATTGATAATAATAAGAGTAATAAGTATAGTATTTGTCGTTCTATCGATCATATAAGCATAATATGGCTAATAATATGAGTTAGACTCATAATAATAAGAGCAATAAGTATAGTATTTGTCGTTCTATCGATCATATAAGCATAATATGGCTAATAATATGAGTTAGATTCATAATAATAAGAGTAATAAGTATAGTAATTGTCGTTCTATCGATCATATAAGCATAATATGGCTAATAATATGAGTTAGATTGATAATAATAAGTGTAAAAAGTATAGTAATTGTCGTTCGATCGATCATATCTGCATAATATGGTTAATAATATGAGTTAGATTGATAATAATAAGAGTAATGAGTATAGTAATTGTAGCTCTATCGATCATATCTGCTTAATATGGTTAATAATATGAGTTTGAATGATAATAATAAGAGTAATAAGTATAGTAATTGTCGTTCTATCGATCATATCTGCATAATATGGTTAATAATATGAGTTAGATTGATAATAGTGAGTGTAATAAGTATAGTGAATGTCGTTCTATCGATCATATCAGCATAATACGGGTAATAATATAAGTTGGATTGATAATAATAAGAGTAATGAGTATAGTAATTGTAGGTCTATCGATCATATAAGCATAATATGGCTAATAATATGAGTCAGATTCATAATTATAACAGTAATAAGTATAGTAATTGTCGTTCTATCGATCATATAAGCATAATATGGCTAATAATATGAGTAAGATTCATAATAATAAGAGTAATAAGTATAGTAATTGTCGTTCTATCGATCATTTAAGCATAATATGGCGAATAATATGAGTTGGGTTGATAAAAATAAGAATAATAAGTATAGTAATTGTCGTTCTATCGATCATATAAGCATAATATGGCTAATAATATGAGTTAGGTTGATAATAATAAGAGTAATAAGTATAGTAAATGTCGTGCTATCGATCATATCTGCATAATATGGTTAATAATATGAGTTAGATTGATAATAGTGAGTGTAATAAGTATAGTAATTGTAGTTCTATCGATCATATCTGCATAATATGGTTAATAATATGAGTTAGATTGATAATAATAAGCGTAATAAGTATAGTATTGGTCGTTCTATCGATCATATCTGCATAATATGGTTAATAATATGAGTTAGACTGATAATAATAAGAGTAATAAGTATAGTATTTGTCGTTCTATCGATCATATAAGCATAATATGGCTAATAATATGAGTTAGACTCATAATAATAAGAGCAATAAGTATAGTATTTGTCGTTCTATCGATCATATAAGCATAATATGGCTAATAATATGGGTTAGATTCATAATAATAAGAGTAATAAGTATAGTAATTGTCGCTCTATCGATCATATAAGCATAATATGGCTAATAATATGAGTTAGATTGATAATAATAAGTGTAAAAAGTATAGTAATTGTCGTTCGATCGATCATATCTGCATAATATGGTTAATAATATGAGTTAGATTGATAATAATAAGAGTAATGAGTATAGTAATTGTAGCTCTATCGATCATATCTGCTTAATATGGTTAATAATATGAGTTTGAATGATAATAATAAGAGTAATAAGTATAGTAATTGTCGTTCTATCGATCATATCTGCATAATATGGTTAATAATATGAGTTAGATTGATAATAGTGAGTGTAATAAGTATAGTGAATGTCGTTCTATCGATCATATCAGCATAATACGGGTAATAATATAAGTTGGATTGATAATAATAAGAGTAATGAGTATAGTAATTGTAGGTCTATCGATCATATAAGCATAATATGGCTAATAATATGAGTCAGATTCATAATAATAACAGTAATAAGTATAGTAATTGTCGTTCTATCGATCATATAAGCATAATATGGCTAATAATATGAGTAAGATTCATAATAATAAGAGTAATAAGTATAGTAATTGTCGTTCTATCGATCATTTAAGCATAATATGGCGAATAATATGAGTTGGGTTGATAAAAATAAGAATAATAAGTATAGTAATTGTCGTTCTATCGATCATATAAGCATAATATGGCTAATAATATGAGTTAGGTTGATAATAATAAGAGTAATAAGTATAGTAAATGTCGTGCTATCGATCATATCTGCATAATATGGTTAATAATATGAGTTAGATTGATAATAGTGAGTGTAATAAGTATAGTAATTGTAGTTCTATCGATCATATCTGCATAATATGGCTAATAATATGAGTTAGATTCATAATAATAAGAGTAATAAGTATAGTAATTGTCGTTCTATCGATCATATAAGCATAATATGGCTAATAATATGAGTTAGATTTATAATAATAAGAGTAATAAGTATAGTAATTGTCGTTCGATCGATCATATAAGCACAATATGGCTAATAATATGAGTTAGATTGATAATAATAAGAGTAATAAGTATAGTAATTGTCGTTATATCGATCATATAACCATAATATGTCTAATAGCATGAGTTAGATTGATAATAATAAGAGTAATGAGTATAGTAATTGTCGTTCTATCGATCATATCTGCATAATATGTTTAATAATATGAGTTAGATTGATAATAGTGAGTGTAATAAGTATAGTAATTGTAGTTCTATCGATCATATCTGCATAATATGGTTAATAATATGAGTTAGATTGATAATAATAAGAGTAATAGGTATAGTATTTGTCGTTCTATCGATCATATAAGCATAATATGGCTAATAATATGAGTTAGATTCATAATAATAAGAGTAATAAGTATAGTAATTGTCGTTCTATCGATCATATAAGCATAATATGGCTAATAATACGAGTTAGATTGATAATAATAAGAGTAATAAGTATAGTAATTGTCGTTCTATCGATCATATCTGCATAATATGGTTAATAATATGAGTTAGATTGATAATAGTGAGTGTAATAAATATAGTAATTGTCGTTCTATCGCTCATATTAGCACAATATGGCTAATAACATGAGTTAGATTGATAATAATAAGAGTAATAACTATAGTAATTGTCGTTCTATCGATCATATAAGCTTAATATGGCTAATAATATGAGTTAGATTGATAATAATAACAGTAATAAGTATAGTAATTGTCGTTCTATCGAGAATATAAGCATAATATGGCTAATAATATGAGTTAGATTGATAATACTAAGAGTAGTGAGTATAGTAATTCTTGTTCTATCGATCATATAAGCATAATATGGCTAATAATATGAGTTAGATTGATAATAATAAGAGTAATGAGTATAGTAATTGTAGTTCTATCGATCATTTAAGCATAATATGGCTAATAATATGAGTTAGATTGATAATAATAAGAGTAATGAGTATAGTAATTGTCGTTCTATCGATCATTTAAGCATAATATGGCTAATAATATGAGTTAGATTGATAATAATAACAGTAATAAGTATAGTAATTGTCGTTCTATCGATAATATAAGCATAATATGGCTAATAATATGAGTTAGATTGATAATACTAAGAGTAGTGAGTATAGTAATTCTCGTTCTATCGATCATATAAGCATAATATGGCTAATAATATGAGTTAGATTGATAATACTAAGAGTAGTGAGTATAGTTATTCTCATTCTATCGATCATATAAGCATAATATGGCTAATAATATGTGTTAGATAGATAATAATAAGAGTAATGAGTATAGTAATTGTAGTTCTATCGATCATATCTGCATAATATGGTTAATAATATGAGTTAGATTCATAATAATAACAGTAATAAGTATAGTAATTGTCGTTCTACCGATAATATAACCATAATATGGCTAATAATATGAGTTAGGTTGATAATACTAAGAGTAGTGAGTATAGTAATTCTCGTTCTATCGATCATATAAGCATAATATGGCTAATAATATGAGTTAGATTGATCATAATAAGAGTAATAAGTATAGTAATTGTCGTTCTCTCGATCATAGAAGCATAATATGGCTAATAATATGAGTTAGAGTGATAATACTAAGAGTAGTGAGTGTAGTAATTCTCATTCTATCGATCATATAAGCATAATATGGCTAATAATATGAGTTAGATTGATAATAATAACAGTAATAAGTATAGTAATTGTCGATCTGTCGATAATATAAGCATAATATGGCTAGTAATATGAGTTAGATTCATAATAATAAGAGTATTAAGTATAGTAATTGTCGTTCGATCGATCATATCTGCATAATATGGTTAATAATATGAGTTAGATTGATAATAATAAGAGTAATGAGGATAGTAATTGTCGTACTGTCGATCATATAAGCATAATATGGCTAATAATGTGAGTTAGATTGATAATAGTGAGTGCAATAAATATAGTAATTGTCGTTCTATCGCTCATATAAGCACAATATGGCTAATAATATGAGTTAGATTGATAATAATAAGAGTAATAAGTATAGTAATTGTCGTTCTATCGATCATATAAGCATAATATGGCTAATAATATGAGTTAGACTCATAATAATAAGAGCAATAAGTATAGTATTTGTCGTTCTATCGATCATATAAGCATAATATGGCTAATAATATGAGTTAGATTCATAATAATAAGAGTAATAAGTATATTAATTGTCGTTCTATCGATCATATAAGCATAATATG
>NW_027474739.1:0-30217 GCF_050947335.1 Megachile rotundata | reverse complement strand
GTAACTGAGCACAATTCAACACCACAATGAAGAATTTTGATCGTTTTGAACGAATTATGCTCATTTTCGCACGATTCAGCCTCTAATTCGCACATATCCGCTGTAATTCGACTCTGTACTATCTAGTTATGTTAAGTTATCGTAACTGAGCACAATTCAACACCACAATGAACAATTTTGCTCGTTTTGAACGAATTATGCTCATTTTCGCACGATTCAGCCTCTAGTTCGCACATATACGCTGTAATTCGACTCTGTACTATCTAGTCATGTTAAGTTATCGTAACTGAGCACAATTCAACACCACAATGAACAATTTTGCTCGTTTTGAACGAATTATGCTCATTTTCGCACGATTCAGCCTCTAATTCGCACATATCCGCTGTAATTCGACTCTGTACTATCTAGTTATGTTAAGTTATCCTATCTGAGCACAATTCAACACCACAATGAACAATTTTGCTCGTTTTGCACGAATTTTGCTCGTTTTGAACGAATTTTGCTCATTTTCGAACGATTCAGCCTCTAATTCGCACATACCCGCTGTAATTCGACTCTGTACTATCTAGTTATGTTAAGTTATCGTAACTGAGCACAATTCAACACCACAATGAACAATTTTGCTCGTTTTGCACGAATTTTGCTCGTTTTGAACGAATTTTGCTCATTTTCGAACGATTCAGCCTCTAATTCGCACATATCCGCTGTAATTCGACTCCGTACTATCTAGTTATGTTAAGTTATCCTATCTGAGCACAATTCGACACCACAATGAACAATTTTGCACGTTTTGCACGAATTATGCTCATTTTCGCACGATTCAGCCTCTAATTCGCACATATCCGCTGTAATTCGACTCTGTACTATCTAGTTATGTTAAGTTATCCTATCTGAGCACAATTCGACACCACAATGAACAATTTTGCACGTTTTGCACGAATTATGCTCATTTTCGCACGATTCAGTCTCTAATTCGCACATATCCGCTGTAATTCGACTCTGTACTATCTAGTTATGTTAAGTTATCCTATCTGAGCACAATTCGACACCACAATGAACAATTTTGCACGTTTTGCACGAATTATGCTCATTTTCGCACGATTCAGCCTCTAATTCGCACATATCCGCTGTAATTCGACTCTGTACTATCTAGTTATGTTAAGTTATCCTATCTGAGCACAATTCAACACCACAATGAACAATTTTGATCGTTTTGAACGAATTATGCTCATTTTCGCACGATTCAGCCTCTAATTCGCACATATCCGCTGTAATTCGACTCTGTACTATCTAGTTATGTTAAGTTATCCTATCTGAGCACAATTCGACACCACAATGAACAATTCTGCACGTTTTGCACGAATTATGCTCATTTTCGCACGATTCAGCCTCTAATTCGCACATATCCGCTGTAATTCGACTCTGTACTATCTAGTTATGTTAAGTTATTATATCTGAGCACAATTCGACACCACAATGAACAATTCTGCACGTTTTGCACGAATTATGCTCATTTTCGCACGATTCAGCCTCTAATTCGCACATATCCGCTGTAATTCGACTCTGTACTATCTAGTCATGTTAAGTTATCGTAACTGAGCACAATTCAACACCACAATGAAGAATTTTGATCGTTTTGAACGAATTATGCTCATTTTCGCACGATTCAGCCTCTAATTCGCACATATCCGCTGTAATTCGACTCTGTACTATCTAGTTATGTTAAGTTATCGTAACTGAGCACAATTCAACACCACAATGAACAATTTTGCTCGTTTTGAACGAATTATGCTCATTTTCGCACGATTCAGCCTCTAGTTCGCACATATACGCTGTAATTCGACTCTGTACTATCTAGTTATGTTAGGTTATGGTAACTGAGCACAATTCAACACCACAATGAACGATTTTGCTCGTTTTGAACGAATTATGCTCATTTTCGCACGATTCAGCCTCTAATTCGCACATATCCGCTGTAATTCGACTCTGTACTATCTAGTCATGTTAAGTTATCGTAACTGAGCACAATTCAACACCACAATGAACAATTTTGCTCGTTTTGAACGAATTATGCTCATTTTCGCACGATTCAGCCTCGAATTCGCACATATCCGCTGTAATTCGATTCTGTACTATCTAGTTATGTTAAGTTATCCTATCTGAGCACAATTCGACACCACAATGAACAATTTTGCACGTTTTGCACGAATTATGCTCACTTTCCCACGATTCATCCTCTAATTCGCACATATCCGCTGTAATTCGACTCTGTACTATCTAGTTATGTTAAGTTATCCTATCTGAGCACAATTCAACACCACAATGAACAATTTTGCTCGTTTTGCACGAATTTTGCTCGTTTTGCACGAATTTTGCTCATTTTCGAACGATTCAGCCTCTAATTCGCACATATCCGCTGTAATTCGACTCTGTACTATCTAGTTATGTTAAGTTATCCCATCTGAGCACAATTCAACACCACAATGAACAATTTTGATCGTTTTGAACGAATTATGCTCATTTTCGCACGATTCAGCCTCTAATTCGCACATATCCGCTGTAATGCGACTCTGTACTATCTAGTCATGTTAAGTTATCGTAACTGAGCACAACACAACACCACAATGAACAATTTTGATCGTTTTGAACGAATTATGCTCATTTTCGCACGATTCAGCCTCTAATTCGCACATATCCGCTGTAATTCGACTCTGTACTATCTAGTTATGTTAAGTTATCCTATCTGAGCACAATTCAACACCACAATGAACAATTTTGCTCGTTTTGCACGAATTTTGCTCGTTTTGAACGAATTTTGCTCATTTTCGAACGATTCAGCCTCTAATTCGCACATACCCGCTGTAATTCGACTCTGTACTATCTAGTTATGTTAAGTTATCGTAACTGAGCACAATTCAACACCACAATGAACAATTTTGCTCGTTTTGCACGAATTTTGCTCGTTTTGAACGAATTTTGCTCATTTTCGAACGATTCAGCCTCTAATTCGCACATATCCGCTGTAATTCGACTCCGTACTATCTAGTTATGTTAAGTTATCCTATCTGAGCACAATTCGACACCACAATGAACAATTTTGCACGTTTTGCACGAATTATGCTCATTTTCGCACGATTCAGCCTCTAATTCGCACATATCCGCTGTAATTCGACTCTGTACTATCTAGTTATGTTAAGTTATCCTATCTGAGCACAATTCGACACCACAATGAACAATTTTGCACGTTTTGCACGAATTATGCTCATTTTCGCACGATTCAGCCTCTAATTCGCACATATCCGCTGTAATTCGACTCTGTACTATCTAGTTATGTTAAGTTATCCTATCTGAGCACAATTCGACACCACAATGAACAATTTTGCACGTTTTGCACGAATTATGCTCATTTTCGCACGATTCAGCCTCTAATTCGCACATATCCGCTGTAATTCGACTCTGTACTATCTAGTTATGTTAAGTTATCCTATCTGAGCACAATTCAACACCACAATGAACAATTTTGATCGTTTTGAACGAATTATGCTCATTTTCGCACGATTCAGCCTCTAATTCGCACATATCCGCTGTAATTCGACTCTGTACTATCTAGTTATGTTAAGTTATCCTATCTGAGCACAATTCGACACCACAATGAACAATTTTGCACGTTTTGCACGAATTATGCTCATTTTCGCACGATTCAGCCTCTAATTCGCACATATCCGCTGTAATTCGACTCTGTACTATCTAGTTATGTTAAGTTATCCTATCTGAGCACAATTCGACACCACAATGAACAATTCTGCACGTTTTGCACGAATTATGCTCATTTTCGCACGATTCAGCCTCTAATTCGCACATATCCGCTGTAATTCGACTCTGTACTATCTAGTTATGTTAAGTTATTATATCTGAGCACAATTCGACACCACAATGAACAATTCTGCACGTTTTGCACGAATTATGCTCATTTTCGCACGATTCAGCCTCTAATTCGCACATATCCGCTGTAATTCGACTCTGTACTATCTAGTCATGTTAAGTTATCGTAACTGAGCACAATTCAACACCACAATGAAGAATTTTGATCGTTTTGAACGAATTATGCTCATTTTCGCACGATTCAGCCTCTAATTCGCACATATCCGCTGTAATTCGACTCTGTACTATCTAGTTATGTTAAGTTATCGTAACTGAGCACAATTCAACACCACAATGAACAATTTTGCTCGTTTTGAACGAATTATGCTCATTTTCGCACGATTCAGCCTCTAGTTCGCACATATACGCTGTAATTCGACTCTGTACTATCTAGTTATGTTAGGTTATGGTAACTGAGCACAATTCAACACCACAATGAACGATTTTGCTCGTTTTGAACGAATTATGCTCATTTTCGCACGATTCAGCCTCTAATTCGCACATATCCGCTGTAATTCGACTCTGTACTATCTAGTCATGTTAAGTTATCGTAACTGAGCACAATTCAACACCACAATGAACAATTTTGCTCGTTTTGAACGAATTATGCTCATTTTCGCACGATTCAGCCTCGAATTCGCACATATCCGCTGTAATTCGATTCTGTACTATCTAGTTATGTTAAGTTATCCTATCTGAGCACAATTCGACACCACAATGAACAATTTTGCACGTTTTGCACGAATTATGCTCACTTTCCCACGATTCATCCTCTAATTCGCACATATCCGCTGTAATTCGACTCTGTACTATCTAGTTATGTTAAGTTATCCTATCTGAGCACAATTCAACACCACAATGAACAATTTTGCTCGTTTTGCACGAATTTTGCTCGTTTTGCACGAATTTTGCTCATTTTCGAACGATTCAGCCTCTAATTCGCACATATCCGCTGTAATTCGACTCTGTACTATCTAGTTATGTTAAGTTATCCCATCTGAGCACAATTCAACACCACAATGAACAATTTTGATCGTTTTGAACGAATTATGCTCATTTTCGCACGATTCAGCCTCTAATTCGCACATATCCGCTGTAATGCGACTCTGTACTATCTAGTCATGTTAAGTTATCGTAACTGAGCACAACACAACACCACAATGAACAATTTTGATCGTTTTGAACGAATTATGCTCATTTTCGCACGATTCAGCCTCTAATTCGCACATATCCGCTGTAATTCGACTCTGTACTATCTAGTTATGTTAAGTTATCCTATCTGAGCACAATTCAACACCACAATGAACAATTTTGCTCGTTTTGCACGAATTTTGCTCGTTTTGAACGAATTTTGCTCATTTTCGAACGATTCAGCCTCTAATTCGCACATACCCGCTGTAATTCGACTCTGTACTATCTAGTTATGTTAAGTTATCGTAACTGAGCACAATTCAACACCACAATGAACAATTTTGCTCGTTTTGCACGAATTTTGCTCGTTTTGAACGAATTTTGCTCATTTTCGAACGATTCAGCCTCTAATTCGCACATATCCGCTGTAATTCGACTCCGTACTATCTAGTTATGTTAAGTTATCCTATCTGAGCACAATTCGACACCACAATGAACAATTTTGCACGTTTTGCACGAATTATGCTCATTTTCGCACGATTCAGCCTCTAATTCGCACATATCCGCTGTAATTCGACTCTGTACTATCTAGTTATGTTAAGTTATCCTATCTGAGCACAATTCGACACCACAATGAACAATTTTGCACGTTTTGCACGAATTATGCTCATTTTCGCACGATTCAGCCTCTAATTCGCACATATCCGCTGTAATTCGACTCTGTACTATCTAGTTATGTTAAGTTATCCTATCTGAGCACAATTCGACACCACAATGAACAATTTTGCACGTTTTGCACGAATTATGCTCATTTTCGCACGATTCAGCCTCTAATTCGCACATATCCGCTGTAATTCGACTCTGTACTATCTAGTTATGTTAAGTTATCCTATCTGAGCACAATTCAACACCACAATGAACAATTTTGATCGTTTTGAACGAATTATGCTCATTTTCGCACGATTCAGCCTCTAATTCGCACATATCCGCTGTAATTCGACTCTGTACTATCTAGTTATGTTAAGTTATCCTATCTGAGCACAATTCGACACCACAATGAACAATTTTGCACGTTTTGCACGAATTATGCTCATTTTCGCACGATTCAGCCTCTAATTCGCACATATCCGCTGTAATTCGACTCTGTACTATCTAGTTATGTTAAGTTATTATATCTGAGCACAATTCGACACCACAATGAACAATTTTGCACGTTTTGCACGAATTATGCTCATTTTCGCACGATTCAGCCTCTAATTCGCACATATCCGCTGTAATTCGACTCTGTACTATCTAGTTATGTTAAGTTATCGTAACTGAGCACAATTCAACACCACAATGAACAATTTTGCTCGTTTTGAACGAATTATGCTCATTTTCGCACGATTCAGCCTCTAGTTCGCACATATACGCTGTAATTCGACTCTGTACTATCTAGTTATGTTAGGTTATGGTAACTGAGCACAATTCAACACCACAATGAACGATTTTGCTCGTTTTGAACGAATTATGCTCATTTTCGCACGATTCAGCCTCTAATTCGCACATATCCGCTGTAATTCGACTCTGTACTATCTAGTCATGTTAAGTTATCGTAACTGAGCACAATTCAACACCACAATGAACAATTTTGCTCGTTTTGAACGAATTATGCTCATTTTCGCACGATTCAGCCTCGAATTCGCACATATCCGCTGTAATTCGATTCTGTACTATCTAGTTATGTTAAGTTATCCTATCTGAGCACAATTCGACACCACAATGAACAATTTTGCACGTTTTGCACGAATTATGCTCATTTTCGCACGATTCAGCCTCTAATTCGCACATATCCGCTGTAATTCGACTCTGTACTATCTAGTTATGTTAAGTTATCCTATCTGAGCACAATTCAACACCACAATGAACAATTTTGCTCGTTTTGCACGAATTTTGCTCGTTTTGAACGAATTTTGCTCATTTTCGAACGATTCAGCCTCTAATTCGCACATATCCGCTGTAATTCGACTCTGTACTATCTAGTTATGTTAGGTTATCGTAACTGAGCACAATTCAACACCACAATGAACAATTTTGCTCGTTTTGAACGAATTATGCTCATTTTCGCACGATTCAGCCTCTAGTTCGCACATATCCGCTGTAATTCGACTCTGTACTATCTAGTTATGTTAAGTTATCCTATCTGAGCACAATTCAACACCACAATGAACAATTTTGCTCGTTTTGCACGAATTTTGCTCGTTTTGAACGAATTTTGCTCATTTTCGAACGATTCAGCCTCTAATTCGCACATATCCGCTGTAATTCGACTCTGTACTATCTAGTTATGTTAAGTTATCGTAACTGAGCACAATTCAACACCACAATGAACAATTTTGCTCGTTTTGAACGAATTATGCTCATTTTCGCACGATTCAGCCTCTAGTTCGCACATATCCGCTGTAATTCGACTCTGTACTATCTAGTTATGTTAAGTTATCCTATCTGAGCACAATTCAACACCACAATGAACAATTTTGCTCGTTTTGCACGAATTTTGCTCTTTTTCGAACGATTCAGCCTCTAATTCGCACATATCCGCTGTAATTCGACTCTGTACTATCTAGTTATGTTAAGTTATCCTATCTGAGCACAATTCAACACCACAATGAACAATTTTGCTCGTTTTGCACGAATTTTGCTCGTTTTGCACGAATTTTGCTCATTTTCGAACGATTCAGCCTCTAATTCGCACATATCCGCTGTAATTCGACTCTGTACTATCTAGTTATGTTAAGTTATCCTATCTGAGCACAATTCAACACCACAATGAACAATTTTGATCGTTTTGAACGAATTATGCTCATTTTCGCACGATTCAGCCTCTAATTCGCACATATCCGCTGTAATGCGACTCTGTACTATCTAGTCATGTTAAGTTATCGTAACTGAGCACAACACAACACCACAATGAACAATTTTGATCGTTTTGAACGAATTATGCTCATTTTCGCACGATTCAGCCTCTAATTCGCACATATCCGCTGTAATTCGACTCTGTACTATCTAGTTATGTTAAGTTATCCTATCTGAGCACAATTCAACACCACAATGAACAATTTTGCTCGTTTTGCACGAATTTTGCTCGTTTTGAACGAATTTTGCTCATTTTCGAACGATTCAGCCTCTAATTCGCACATACCCGCTGTAATTCGACTCTGTACTATCTAGTTATGTTAAGTTATCGTAACTGAGCACAATTCAACACCACAATGAACAATTTTGCTCGTTTTGCACGAATTTTGCTCGTTTTGAACGAATTTTGCTCATTTTCGAACGATTCAGCCTCTAATTCGCACATATCCGCTGTAATTCGACTCCGTACTATCTAGTTATGTTAAGTTATCCTATCTGAGCACAATTCGACACCACAATGAACAATTTTGCACGTTTTGCACGAATTATGCTCATTTTCGCACGATTCAGCCTCTAATTCGCACATATCCGCTGTAATTCGACTCTGTACTATCTAGTTATGTTAAGTTATCCTATCTGAGCACAATTCGACACCACAATGAACAATTTTGCACGTTTTGCACGAATTATGCTCATTTTCGCACGATTCAGTCTCTAATTCGCACATATCCGCTGTAATTCGACTCTGTACTATCTAGTTATGTTAAGTTATCCTATCTGAGCACAATTCGACACCACAATGAACAATTTTGCACGTTTTGCACGAATTATGCTCATTTTCGCACGATTCAGCCTCTAATTCGCACATATCCGCTGTAATTCGACTCTGTACTATCTAGTTATGTTAAGTTATCCTATCTGAGCACAATTCAACACCACAATGAACAATTTTGATCGTTTTGAACGAATTATGCTCATTTTCGCACGATTCAGCCTCTAATTCGCACATATCCGCTGTAATTCGACTCTGTACTATCTAGTTATGTTAAGTTATCCTATCTGAGCACAATTCGACACCACAATGAACAATTCTGCACGTTTTGCACGAATTATGCTCATTTTCGCACGATTCAGCCTCTAATTCGCACATATCCGCTGTAATTCGACTCTGTACTATCTAGTTATGTTAAGTTATTATATCTGAGCACAATTCGACACCACAATGAACAATTCTGCACGTTTTGCACGAATTATGCTCATTTTCGCACGATTCAGCCTCTAATTCGCACATATCCGCTGTAATTCGACTCTGTACTATCTAGTCATGTTAAGTTATCGTAACTGAGCACAATTCAACACCACAATGAAGAATTTTGATCGTTTTGAACGAATTATGCTCATTTTCGCACGATTCAGCCTCTAATTCGCACATATCCGCTGTAATTCGACTCTGTACTATCTAGTTATGTTAAGTTATCGTAACTGAGCACAATTCAACACCACAATGAACAATTTTGCTCGTTTTGAACGAATTATGCTCATTTTCGCACGATTCAGCCTCTAGTTCGCACATATACGCTGTAATTCGACTCTGTACTATCTAGTTATGTTAGGTTATGGTAACTGAGCACAATTCAACACCACAATGAACGATTTTGCTCGTTTTGAACGAATTATGCTCATTTTCGCACGATTCAGCCTCTAATTCGCACATATCCGCTGTAATTCGACTCTGTACTATCTAGTCATGTTAAGTTATCGTAACTGAGCACAATTCAACACCACAATGAACAATTTTGCTCGTTTTGAACGAATTATGCTCATTTTCGCACGATTCAGCCTCGAATTCGCACATATCCGCTGTAATTCGATTCTGTACTATCTAGTTATGTTAAGTTATCCTATCTGAGCACAATTCGACACCACAATGAACAATTTTGCACGTTTTGCACGAATTATGCTCATTTTCGCACGATTCAGCCTCTAATTCGCACATATCCGCTGTAATTCGACTCTGTACTATCTAGTTATGTTAAGTTATCCTATCTGAGCACAATTCAACACCACAATGAACAATTTTGCTCGTTTTGCACGAATTTTGCTCGTTTTGCACGAATTTTGCTCATTTTCGAACGATTCAGCCTCTAATTCGCACATATCCGCTGTAATTCGACTCTGTACTATCTAGTTATGTTAAGTTATCCTATCTGAGCACAATTCAACACCACAATGAACAATTTTGATCGTTTTGAACGAATTATGCTCATTTTCGCACGATTCAGCCTCTAATTCGCACATATCCGCTGTAATGCGACTCTGTACTATCTAGTCATGTTAAGTTATCGTAACTGAGCACAACACAACACCACAATGAACAATTTTGATCGTTTTGAACGAATTATGCTCATTTTCGCACGATTCAGCCTCTAATTCGCACATATCCGCTGTGATTCGACTCTGTACTATCTAGTTATGTTAAGTTATCCTATCTGAGCACAATTCAACACCACAATGAACAATTTTGCTCGTTTTGCACGAATTTTGCTCGTTTTGAACGAATTTTGCTCATTTTCGAACGATTCAGCCTCTAATTCGCACATACCCGCTGTAATTCGACTCTGTACTATCTAGTTATGTTAAGTTATCGTAACTGAGCACAATTCAACACCACAATGAACAATTTTGCTCGTTTTGCACGAATTTTGCTCGTTTTGAACGAATTTTGCTCATTTTCGAACGATTCAGCCTCTAATTCGCACATATCCGCTGTAATTCGACTCCGTACTATCTAGTTATGTTAAGTTATCCTATCTGAGCACAATTCGACACCACAATGAACAATTTTGCACGTTTTGCACGAATTATGCTCATTTTCGCACGATTCAGCCTCTAATTCGCACATATCCGCTGTAATTCGACTCTGTACTATCTAGTTATGTTAAGTTATCCTATCTGAGCACAATTCGACACCACAATGAACAATTTTGCACGTTTTGCACGAATTATGCTCATTTTCGCACGATTCAGCCTCTAATTCGCACATATCCGCTGTAATTCGACTCTGTACTATCTAGTTATGTTAAGTTATCCTATCTGAGCACAATTCGACACCACAATGAACAATTTTGCACGTTTTGCACGAATTATGCTCATTTTCGCACGATTCAGCCTCTAATTCGCACATATCCGCTGTAATTCGACTCTGTACTATCTAGTTATGTTAAGTTATCCTATCTGAGCACAATTCAACACCACAATGAACAATTTTGATCGTTTTGAACGAATTATGCTCATTTTCGCACGATTCAGCCTCTAATTCGCACATATCCGCTGTAATTCGACTCTGTACTATCTAGTTATGTTAAGTTATCCTATCTGAGCACAATTCGACACCACAATGAACAATTCTGCACGTTTTGCACGAATTATGCTCATTTTCGCACGATTCAGCCTCTAATTCGCACATATCCGCTGTAATTCGACTCTGTACTATCTAGTTATGTTAAGTTATCGTAACTGAGCACAATTCAACACCACAACGAACAATTTTGCTCGTTCTGCACGAATTATGCTCATTTTCGCACTATTCAGCCTCTAATTCGCACATATCCGCTGTAATTCGACTCTGTACTATCTAGTTATGTTAACTTATCCTATCTGAGCACAATTCAACACCACAAGGAACAATTTTCCTCGTTTTGAACGAATTATGCTCATTTTCGCACGATTCAGCCTCTAATTCGCACATATCCGCTGTAATTCGACTCTGTACTATCTAGTCATGTTAAGTTATCGTAACTGAGCACAATTCAACACCACAATGAAGAATTTTGATCGTTTTGAACGAATTATGCTCATTTTCGCACGATTCAGCCTCTAATTCGCACATATCCGCTGTAATTCGACTCTGTACTATCTAGTTATGTTAAGTTATTATATCTGAGCACAATTCGACACCACAATGAACAATTTTGCACGTTTTGCACGAATTATGCTCATTTTCGCACGATTCAGCCTCTAATTCGCACATATCCGCTGTAATTCGACTCTGTACTATCTAGTTATGTTAAGTTATCGTAACTGAGCACAATTCAACACCACAATGAACAATTTTGCTCGTTTTGAACGAATTATGCTCATTTTCGCACGATTCAGCCACTAGTTCGCACATATCCGCTGTAATTCGACTCTGTACAATCTAGTTATGTTAAGTTATCCTTTCTGAGCACAATTCAACACCACAATGAACAATTTTGCTCGTTTTGCACGAATTTTGCTCGTTTTGAACGAATTTTGCTCATTTTCGAACGATTCAGCCTCTAATTCGCACATATCCGCTGTAATTCGACTCTGTACTATCTAGTTATGTTAAGTTATCCTATCTGAGCACAATTCAACACCACAATGAACAATTTTGCACGTTTTGCACGAATTATGCTCATTTTCGCACGATTCAGCCTCTAATTCGCACATATCCGCTGTAATTCGACTCTGTACTATCTAGTTATGTTAAATTATCCTATCTGAGCACAATTCAACACCACAATGAACAATTTTGCTCGTTTTGAACGAATTATGCTCTTTTTGGCACGATTCAGCCTCTAATTCGCACATATCCGCTGTAATTCGACTCTGTACTATCTAGTCATGTTAAGTTATCGTAACTGAGCACAATTCAACACCACAATGAACAATTTTGATCGTTTTGAACGAATTATGCTCATTTTCGCACGATTCAGCCTCTAATTCGCACATATCCGCTGTAATGCGACTCTGTACTATCTAGTCATGTTAAGTTATCGTAACTGAGCACAACACAACACCACAATGAACAATTTTGATCGTTTTGAACGAATTATGCTCATTTTCGCACGATTCAGCCTCTAATTCGCACATATCCGCTGTAATTCGACTCTGTACTATCTAGTTATGTTAAGTTATCCTATCTGAGCACAATTCAACACCACAATGAACAATTTTGCTCGTTTTGCACGAATTTTGCTCGTTTTGAACGAATTTTGCTCATTTTCGAACGATTCAGCCTCTAATTCGCACATACCCGCTGTAATTCGACTCTGTACTATCTAGTTATGTTAAGTTATCGTAACTGAGCACAATTCAACACCACAATGAACAATTTTGCTCGTTTTGCACGAATTATGCTCATTTTCGCACGATTCAGCCTCTAATTCGCACATATCCGCTGTAATTCGACTCTGTACTATCTAGTTATGTTAAGTTATCCTATCTGAGCACAATTCGACACCACAATGAACAATTTTGCACGTTTTGCACGAATTATGCTCATTTTCGCACGATTCAGCCTCTAATTCGCACATATCCGCTGTAATTCGACTCTGTACTATCTAGTTATGTTAAGTTATCCTATCTGAGCACAATTCGACACCACAATGAACAATTTTGCACGTTTTGCACGAATTATGCTCATTTTCGCACGATTCAGCCTCTAATTCGCACATATCCGCTGTAATTCGACTCTGTACTATCTAGTTATGTTAAGTTATCCTATCTGAGCACAATTCAACACCACAATGAACAATTTTGCTCGTTTTGAACGAATTATGCTCATTTTCGCACGATTCAGCCTCTAATTCGCACATATCCGCTGTAATTCGACTCTGTACTATCTAGTCATGTTAAGTTATCGTAACTGAGCACAATTCAACACCACAATGAACAATTTTGCTCGTTTTGAACGAATTATGCTCATTTTCGCACGATTCAGCCTCGAAATCGCACATATCCGCTGTAATTCGATTCTGTACTATCTAGTCATGTAAAGTTATCGTAACTGAGCACAATTCAACACCACAATGAACAATTTTGCTCGTTTTGCACGAATTATGCTCATTTTCGCACGATTCAGCCTCTAATTCGCACATATCCGCTGTAATTCGACTCTGTACTATCTAGTCATGTTAAGTTATCGTAACTGAGCACAATTCAACACCACAATGAAGAATTTTGATCGTTTTGAACGAATTATGCTCATTTTCGCACGATTCAGCCTCTAATTCGCACATATCCGCTGTAATTCGACTCTGTACTATCTAGTTATGTTAAGTTATCGTAACTGAGCACAATTCAACACCACAACGAACAATTTTGCTCGTTCTGCACGAATTATGCTCATTTTCGCACTATTCAGCCTCTAATTCGCACATATCCGCTGTAATTCGACTCTGTACTATCTAGTTATGTTAAGTTATCCTATCTGAGCACAATTCAACACCACAATGAACAATTTTGCTCGTTTTGAACGAATTATGCTCATTTTCGCACGATTCAGCCTCTAATTCGCACATATCCGCTGCAATTCGACTCTGTACTATCTAGTTATGTTAAGTTATCCTATCTGAGCACAATTCAACACCACAATGAACAATTTTGCTCGTTTTACACGAATTATGCTCATTTTCGCACGATTCAGCCTCTAATTCGCACATATCCGCTGTAATTCGACTCTGTACTATCTAGTCATGTTAAGTTATCGTAACTGAGCACAATTCAACACCACAATGAACAATTTTGATCGTTTTGAACGAATTATGCTCATTTTCGCACGATTCAGCCTCTAATTCGCACATATCCGCTGTAATTCGACTCCGTACTATCTAGTTATGTTAAGTTATCCTATCTGAGCACAATTCGACACCACAATGAACAATTTTGCACGTTTTGCACGAATTATGCTCATTTTCGCACGATTCAGCCTCTAATTCGCACATATCCGCTGTAATTCGACTCTGTACTATCTAGTTATGTTAAGTTATCCTATCTGAGCACAATTCGACACCACAATGAACAATTTTGCACGTTTTGCACGAATTATGCTCATTTTCGCACGATTCAGCCTCTAATTCTCACATATCCGCTGTAATTCGACTCTGTACTATCTAGTTATGTTAAGTTATCCTATCTGAGCACAATTCGACACCACAATGAACAATTTTGCACGTTTTGCACGAATTATGCTCATTTTCGCACGATTCAGCCTCTAATTCGCACATATCCGCTGTAATTCGACTCTGTACTATCTAGTTATGTTAAGTTATCCTATCTGAGCACAATTCAACACCACAATGAACAATTTTGATCGTTTTGAACGAATTATGCTCATTTTCGCACGATTCAGCCTCTAATTCGCACATATCCGCTGTAATTCGACTCTGTACTATCTAGTTATGTTAAGTTATCCTATCTGAGCACAATTCGACACCACAATGAACAATTCTGCACGTTTTGCACGAATTATGCTCATTTTCGCACGATTCAGCCTCTAATTCGCACATATCCGCTGTAATTCGACTCTGTACTATCTAGTTATGTTAAGTTATCGTAACTGAGCACAATTCAACACCACAACGAACAATTTTGCTCGTTCTGCACGAATTATGCTCATTTTCGCACTATTCAGCCTCTAATTCGCACATATCCGCTGTAATTCGACTCTGTACTATCTAGTTATGTTAACTTATCCTATCTGAGCACAATTCAACACCACAAGGAACAATTTTCCTCGTTTTGAACGAATTATGCTCATTTTCGCACGATTCAGCCTCTAATTCGCACATATCCGCTGTAATTCGACTCTGTACTATCTAGTCATGTTAAGTTATCGTAACTGAGCACAATTCAACACCACAATGAAGAATTTTGATCGTTTTGAACGAATTATGCTCATTTTCGCACGATTCAGCCTCTAATTCGCACATATCCGCTGTAATTCGACTCTGTACTATCTAGTTATGTTAAGTTATTATATCTGAGCACAATTCGACACCACAATGAACAATTTTGCACGTTTTGCACGAATTATGCTCATTTTCGCACGATTCAGCCTCTAATTCGCACATATCCGCTGTAATTCGACTCTGTACTATCTAGTTATGTTAAGTTATCGTAACTGAGCACAATTCAACACCACAATGAACAATTTTGCTCGTTTTGAACGAATTATGCTCATTTTCGCACGATTCAGCCACTAGTTCGCACATATCCGCTGTAATTCGACTCTGTACAATCTAGTTATGTTAAGTTATCCTTTCTGAGCACAATTCAACACCACAATGAACAATTTTGCTCGTTTTGCACGAATTTTGCTCGTTTTGAACGAATTTTGCTCATTTTCGAACGATTCAGCCTCTAATTCGCACATATCCGCTGTAATTCGACTCTGTACTATCTAGTTATGTTAAGTTATCCTATCTGAGCACAATTCAACACCACAATGAACAATTTTGCACGTTTTGCACGAATTATGCTCATTTTCGCACGATTCAGCCTCTAATTCGCACATATCCGCTGTAATTCGACTCTGTACTATCTAGTTATGTTAAATTATCCTATCTGAGCACAATTCAACACCACAATGAACAATTTTGCTCGTTTTGAACGAATTATGCTCTTTTTGGCACGATTCAGCCTCTAATTCGCACATATCCGCTGTAATTCGACTCTGTACTATCTAGTCATGTTAAGTTATCGTAACTGAGCACAATTCAACACCACAATGAACAATTTTGATCGTTTTGAACGAATTATGCTCATTTTCGCACGATTCAGCCTCTAATTCGCACATATCCGCTGTAATGCGACTCTGTACTATCTAGTCATGTTAAGTTATCGTAACTGAGCACAACACAACACCACAATGAACAATTTTGATCGTTTTGAACGAATTATGCTCATTTTCGCACGATTCAGCCTCTAATTCGCACATATCCGCTGTAATTCGACTCTGTACTATCTAGTTATGTTAAGTTATCCTATCTGAGCACAATTCAACACCACAATGAACAATTTTGCTCGTTTTGCACGAATTTTGCTCGTTTTGAACGAATTTTGCTCATTTTCGAACGATTCAGCCTCTAATTCGCACATACCCGCTGTAATTCGACTCTGTACTATCTAGTTATGTTAAGTTATCGTAACTGAGCACAATTCAACACCACAATGAACAATTTTGCTCGTTTTGCACGAATTATGCTCATTTTCGCACGATTCAGCCTCTAATTCGCACATATCCGCTGTAATTCGACTCTGTACTATCTAGTTATGTTAAGTTATCCTATCTGAGCACAATTCGACACCACAATGAACAATTTTGCACGTTTTGCACGAATTATGCTCATTTTCGCACGATTCAGCCTCTAATTCGCACATATCCGCTGTAATTCGACTCTGTACTATCTAGTTATGTTAAGTTATCCTATCTGAGCACAATTCGACACCACAATGAACAATTTTGCACGTTTTGCACGAATTATGCTCATTTTCGCACGATTCAGCCTCTAATTCGCACATATCCGCTGTAATTCGACTCTGTACTATCTAGTTATGTTAAGTTATCCTATCTGAGCACAATTCAACACCACAATGAACAATTTTGCTCGTTTTGAACGAATTATGCTCATTTTCGCACGATTCAGCCTCTAATTCGCACATATCCGCTGTAATTCGACTCTGTACTATCTAGTCATGTTAAGTTATCGTAACTGAGCACAATTCAACACCACAATGAACAATTTTGCTCGTTTTGAACGAATTATGCTCATTTTCGCACGATTCAGCCTCGAAATCGCACATATCCGCTGTAATTCGATTCTGTACTATCTAGTCATGTAAAGTTATCGTAACTGAGCACAATTCAACACCACAATGAACAATTTTGCTCGTTTTGCACGAATTATGCTCATTTTCGCACGATTCAGCCTCTAATTCGCACATATCCGCTGTAATTCGACTCTGTACTATCTAGTCATGTTAAGTTATCGTAACTGAGCACAATTCAACACCACAATGAAGAATTTTGATCGTTTTGAACGAATTATGCTCATTTTCGCACGATTCAGCCTCTAATTCGCACATATCCGCTGTAATTCGACTCTGTACTATCTAGTTATGTTAAGTTATCGTAACTGAGCACAATTCAACACCACAACGAACAATTTTGCTCGTTCTGCACGAATTATGCTCATTTTCGCACTATTCAGCCTCTAATTCGCACATATCCGCTGTAATTCGACTCTGTACTATCTAGTTATGTTAAGTTATCCTATCTGAGCACAATTCAACACCACAATGAACAATTTTGCTCGTTTTGAACGAATTATGCTCATTTTCGCACGATTCAGCCTCTAATTCGCACATATCCGCTGCAATTCGACTCTGTACTATCTAGTTATGTTAAGTTATCCTATCTGAGCACAATTCAACACCACAATGAACAATTTTGCTCGTTTTACACGAATTATGCTCATTTTCGCACGATTCAGCCTCTAATTCGCACATATCCGCTGTAATTCGACTCTGTACTATCTAGTCATGTTAAGTTATCGTAACTGAGCACAATTCAACACCACAATGAACAATTTTGATCGTTTTGAACGAATTATGCTCATTTTCGCACGATTCAGCCTCTAATTCGCACATATCCGCTGTAATTCGACTCTGTACTATCTAGTTATGTTAAGTTATCGTAACTGAGCACAATTCAACACCACAATGAACAATTTTGCTCGTTTTGAACGAATTATGCTCATTTTCGCACGATTCAGCCTCTAGTTCGCACATATACGCTGTAATTCGACTCTGTACTATCTAGTTATGTTAGGTTATGGTAACTGAGCACAATTCAACACCACAATGAACGATTTTGCTCGTTTTGAACGAATTATGCTCATTTTCGCACGATTCAGCCTCTAATTCGCACATATCCGCTGTAATTCGACTCTGTACTATCTAGTCATGTTAAGTTATCGTAACTGAGCACAATTCAACACCACAATGAACAATTTTGCTCGTTTTGAACGAATTATGCTCATTTTCGCACGATTCAGCCTCGAATTCGCACATATCCGCTGTAATTCGATTCTGTACTATCTAGTTATGTTAAGTTATCCTATCTGAGCACAATTCGACACCACAATGAACAATTTTGCACGTTTTGCACGAATTATGCTCATTTTCGCACGATTCAGCCTCTAATTCGCACATATCCGCTGTAATTCGACTCTGTACTATCTAGTTATGTTAAGTTATCCTATCTGAGCACAATTCAACACCACAATGAACAATTTTGCTCGTTTTGCACGAATTTTGCTCGTTTTGCACGAATTTTGCTCATTTTCGAACGATACAGCCTCTAATTCGCACATATCCGCTGTAATTCGACTCTGTACTATCTAGTTATGTTAAGTTATCCTATCTGAGCACAATTCAACACCACAATGAACAATTTTGATCGTTTTGAACGAATTATGCTCATTTTCGCACGATTCAGCCTCTAATTCGCACATATCCGCTGTAATGCGACTCTGTACTATCTAGTCATGTTAAGTTATCGTAACTGAGCACAACACAACACCACAATGAACAATTTTGATCGTTTTGAACGAATTATGCTCATTTTCGCACGATTCAGCCTCTAATTCGCACATATCCGCTGTAATTCGACTCTGTACTATCTAGTTATGTTAAGTTATCCTATCTGAGCACAATTCGACACCACAATGAACAATTTTGCACGTTTTGCACGAATTATGCTCATTTTCGCACGATTCAGCCTCTAATTCGCACATATCCGCTGTAATTCGACTCTGTACTATCTAGTTATGTTAAGTTATCCTATCTGAGCACAATTCAACACCACAATGAACAATTTTGCTCGTTTTGCACGAATTTTGCTCGTTTTGAACGAATTTTGCTCATTTTCGAACGATTCAGCCTCTAATTCGCACATACCCGCTGTAATTCGACTCTGTACTATCTAGTTATGTTAAGTTATCGTAACTGAGCACAATTCAACACCACAATGAACAATTTTGCTCGTTTTGCACGAATTTTGCTCGTTTTGAACGAATTTTGCTCATTTTCGAACGATTCAGCCTCTAATTCGCACATATCCGCTGTAATTCGACTCCGTACTATCTAGTTATGTTAAGTTATCCTATCTGAGCACAATTCGACACCACAATGAACAATTTTGCACGTTTTGCACGAATTATGCTCATTTTCGCACGATTCAGCCTCTAATTCGCACATATCCGCTGTAATTCGACTCTGTACTATCTAGTTATGTTAAGTTATCCTATCTGAGCACAATTCGACACCACAATGAACAATTTTGCACGTTTTGCACGAATTATGCTCATTTTCGCACGATTCAGCCTCTAATTCGCAAATATCCGCTGTAATTCGACTCTGTACTATCTAGTTATGTTAAGTTATCCTATCTGAGCACAATTCGACTCCACAATGAACAATTTTGCACGTTTTGCACGAATTATGCTCATTTTCGCACGATTCAGCCTCTAATTCGCACATATCCGCTGTAATTCGACTCTGTACTATCTAGTTATGTTAAGTTATCCTATCTGAGCACAATTCAACACCACAATGAACAATTTTGATCGTTTTGAACGAATTATGCTCATTTTCGCACGATTCAGCCTCTAATTCGCACATATCCGCTGTAATTCGACTCTGTACTATCTAGTTATGTTAAGTTATCCTATCTGAGCACAATTCGACACCACAATGAACAATTCTGCACGTTTTGCACGAATTATGCTCATTTTCGCACGATTCAGCCTCTAATTCGCACATATCCGCTGTAATTCGACTCTGTACTATCTAGTTATGTTAAGTTATCCTATCTGAGCACAATTCAACACCACAATGAACAATTTTGCACGTTTTGCACGAATTATGCTCATTTTCGCACTATTCAGCCTCTAATTCGCACATATCCGCTGTAATTCGACTCTGTACTATCTAGTTATGTTAAGTTATCCTATCTGAGCACAATTCAACACCACAATGAACAATTTTGCTCGTTTTGAACGAATTATGCTCATTTTCGCACGATTCAGCCTCTAATTCGCACATATCCGCTGTAATTCGACTCTGTACTATCTAGTCATGTTAAGTTATCGTAACTGAGCACAATTCAACACCACTATGAAGAATTTTGATCGTTTTGCACGAATTATGCTCATTTTCGCACGATTCAGCCTCTAATTCGCACATATCCGCTGTAATTCGACTCTGTACTATCTAGTCATGTTAAGTTATCGTAACTGAGCACAATTCAACACCACAATGAACAATTTTGCTCGTTTTGCACGAATTATGCTCATTTTCGCACGATTCAGCCTCTAATTCGCACATATCCGCTGTAATTCGACTCTGTACTATCTAGTCATGTTAAGTTATCGTAACTGAGCACAATTCAACACCACAATGAAGAATTTTGATCGTTTTGAACGAATTATGCTCATTTTCGCACGATTCAGCCTCTAATTCGCACATATCCGCTGTAATTCGACTCTGTACTATCTAGTTATGTTAAGTTATTATATCTGAGCACAATTCGACACCACAATGAACAATTTTGCACGTTTTGCACGAATTATGCTCATTTTCGCACGATTCAGCCTCTAGTTCGCACATATACGCTGTAATTCGACTCTGTACTATCTAGTTATGTTAGGTTATGGTAACTGAGCACAATTCAACACCACAATGAACGATTTTGCTCGTTTTGAACGAATTATGCTCATTTTCGCACGATTCAGCCTCTAATTCGCACATATCCGCTGTAATTCGACTCTGTACTATCTAGTCATGTTAAGTTATCGTAACTGAGCACAATTCAACACCACAATGAACAATTTTGCTCGTTTTGAACGAATTATGCTCATTTTCGCACGATTCAGCCTCGAATTCGCACATATCCGCTGTAATTCGATTCTGTACTATCTAGTTATGTTAAGTTATCCTATCTGAGCACAATTCGACACCACAATGAACAATTTTGCACGTTTTGCACGAATTATGCTCATTTTCGCACGATTCAGCCTCTAATTCGCACATATCCGCTGTAATTCGACTCTGTACTATCTAGTTATGTTAAGTTATCGTAACTGAGCACAATTCAACACCACAATGAACAATTTTGCTCGTTTTGAACGAATTATGCTCATTTTCGCACGATTCAGCCACTAGTTCGCACATATCCGCTGTAATTCGACTCTGTACTATCTAGTTATGTTAAGTTATCCTTTCTGAGCACAATTCAACACCACAATGAACAATTTTGCTCGTTTTGCACGAATTTTGCTCGTTTTGAACGAATTTTGCTCATTTTCGATCGATTCAGCCTCTAATTCGCACACATCCGCTGTAATTCGACTCTGTACTATCTAGTTATGTTAAGTTATCCTATCTGAGCACAATTCAACACCACAATGAACAATTTTGCACGTTTTGCACGAATTATGCTCATTTTCGCACGATTCAGCCTCTAATTCGCACATATCCGCTGTAATTCGACTCTGTACTATCTAGTTATGTTAAATTATCCTATCTGAGCACAATTCAACACCACAATGAACAATTTTGCTCGTTTTGAACGAATTATGCTCTTTTTGGCACGATTCAGCCTCTAATTCGCACATATCCGCTGTAATTCGACTCTGTACTATCTAGTCATGTTAAGTTATCGTAACTGAGCACAATTCAACACCACAATGAACAATTTTGCTCGTTTTGCACGAATTTTGCTCGTTTTGAACGAATTTTGCTCATTTTCGAACGATTCAGCCTCTAATTCGCACATACCCGCTGTAATTCGACTCTGTACTATCTAGTTATGTTAAGTTATCGTAACTGAGCACAATTCAACACCACAATGAACAATTTTGCTCGTTTTGCACGAATTATGCTCATTTTCGCACGATTCAGCCTCTAATTCGCACATATCCGCTGTAATTCGACTCTGTACTATCTAGTTATGTTAAGTTATCCTATCTGAGCACAATTCGACACCACAATGAACAATTTTGCACGTTTTGAACGAATTATGCTCATTTTCGCACGATTCAGCCTCTAATTCGCACATATCCGCTGTAATTCGACTCTGTACTATCTAGTTATGTTAAGTTATCCTATCTGAGCACAATTCGACACCACAATGAACAATTCTGCACGTTTTGCACGAATTATGCTCATTTTCGCACGATTCAGCCTCTAATTCGCACATATCCGCTGTAATTCGACTCTGTACTATCTAGTTATGTTAAGTTATCGTAACTGAGCACAATTCAACACCACAACGAACAATTTTGCTCGTTCTGCACGAATTATGCTCATTTTCGCACTATTCAGCCTCTAATTCGCACATATCCGCTGTAATTCGACTCTGTACTATCTAGTTATGTTAAGTTATCCTATCTGAGCACAATTCAACACCACAATGAACAATTTTGCTCGTTTTGAACGAATTATGCTCATTTTCGCACGATTCAGCCTCTAATTCGCACATATCCGCTGTAATTCGACTCTGTACTATCTAGTCATGTTAAGTTATCGTAACTGAGCACAATTCAACACCACTATGAAGAATTTTGATCGTTTTGAACGAATTATGCTCATTTTCGCACGATTCAGCCTCTAATTCGCACATATCCGCTGTAATTCGACTCTGTACTATCTAGTTATGTTAAGTTATTATATCTGAGCACAATTCGACACCACAATGAACAATTTTGCACGTTTTGCACGAATTATGCTCATTTTCGCACGATTCAGCCTCTAATTCGCACATATCCGCTGTAATTCGACTCTGTACTATCTAGTTATGTTAAGTTATTATATCTGAGCACAATTCGACACCACAATGAACAATTTTGCACGTTTTGCACGAATTATGCTCATTTTCGCACGATTCAGCCTCTAATTCGCACATATCCGCTGTAATTCGACTCTGTACTATCTAGTTATGTTAAGTTATCGTAACTGAGCACAATTCAACACCACAATGAACAATTTTGCTCGTTTTGAACGAATTATGCTCATTTTCGCACGATTCAGCCTCTAGTTCGCACATATACGCTGTAATTCGACTCTGTACTATCTAGTTATGTTAAGTTATCCTATCTGAGCACAATTCAACACCACAATGAACAATTTTGCTCGTTTTGCAGTAATTATGCTCATTTTCGCACGATTCAGCCTCTAATTCGCACATATCCGCTGTAATTCGACTCTGTACTATCTAGTCATGTTAAGTTATCGTAACTGAGCACAATTCAACACCACAATGAACAATTTTGCTCGTTTTGCACGAATTATGCTCATTTTCGCACGATTCAGCCTCTAATTCGCACATATCCGCTGTAATTCGACTCTGTACTATCTAGTCATGTTAAGTTATCGTAACTGAGCACAATTCAACACCACAATGAAGAATTTTGATCGTTTTGAACGAATTATGCTCATTTTCGCACGATTCAGCCTCTAATTCGCACATATCCGCTGTAATTCGACTCTGTACTATCTAGTTATGTTAAGTTATTATATCTGAGCACAATTCGACACCACAATGAACAATTTTGCACGTTTTGCACGAATTATGCTCATTTTCGCACGATTCAGCCTCTAGTTCGCACATATACGCTGTAATTCGACTCTGTACTATCTAGTTATGTTAGGTTATGGTAACTGAGCACAATTCAACACCACAATGAACGATTTTGCTCGTTTTGAACGAATTATGCTCATTTTCGCACGATTCAGCCTCTAATTCGCACATATCCGCTGTAATTCGACTCTGTACTATCTAGTCATGTTAAGTTATCGTAACTGAGCACAATTCAACACCACAATGAACAATTTTGCTCGTTTTGAACGAATTATGCTCATTTTCGCACGATTCAGCCTCGAATTCGCACATATCCGCTGTAATTCGATTCTGTACTATCTAGTTATGTTAAGTTATCCTATCTGAGCACAATTCGACACCACAATGAACAATTTTGCACGTTTTGCACGAATTATGCTCATTTTCGCACGATTCAGCCTCTAATTCGCACATATCCGCTGTAATTCGACTCTGTACTATCTAGTTATGTTAAGTTATCCTATCTGAGCACAATTCAACACCACAATGAACAATTTTGCTCGTTTTGCACGAATTTTGCTCGTTTTGCACGAATTTTGCTCATTTTCGAACGATACAGCCTCTAATTCGCACATATCCGCTGTAATTCGACTCTGTACTATCTAGTTATGTTAAGTTATCCTATCTGAGCACAATTCAACACCACAATGAACAATTTTGATCGTTTTGAACGAATTATGCTCATTTTCGCACGATTCAGCCTCTAATTCGCACATATCCGCTGTAATGCGACTCTGTACTATCTAGTCATGTTAAGTTATCGTAACTGAGCACAACACAACACCACAATGAACAATTTTGATCGTTTTGAACGAATTATGCTCATTTTCGCACGATTCAGCCTCTAATTCGCACATATCCGCTGTAATTCGACTCTGTACTATCTAGTTATGTTAAGTTATCCTATCTGAGCACAATTCAACACCACAATGAACAATTTTGCTCGTTTTGCACGAATTTTGCTCGTTTTGAACGAATTTTGCTCATTTTCGAACGATTCAGCCTCTAATTCGCACATACCCGCTGTAATTCGACTCTGTACTATCTAGTTATGTTAAGTTATCGTAACTGAGCACAATTCAACACCACAATGAACAATTTTGCTCGTTTTGCACGAATTTTGCTCGTTTTGAACGAATTTTGCTCATTTTCGAACGATTCAGCCTCTAATTCGCACATATCCGCTGTAATTCGACTCTGTACTATCTAGTCATGTTAAGTTATCGTAACTGAGCACAATTCAACACCACTATGAAGAATTTTGATCGTTTTGAACGAATTATGCTCATTTTCGCACGATTCAGCCTCTAATTCGCACATATCCGCTGTAATTCGACTCTGTACTATCTAGTTATGTTAAGTTATTATATCTGAGCACAATTCGACACCACAATGAACAATTTTGCACGTTTTGCACGAATTATGCTCATTTTCGCACGATTCAGCCTCTAATTCGCACATATCCGCTGTAATTCGACTCTGTACTATCTAGTTATGTTAAGTTATTATATCTGAGCACAATTCGACACCACAATGAACAATTTTGCACGTTTTGCACGAATTATGCTCATTTTCGCACGATTCAGCCTCTAATTCGCACATATCCGCTGTAATTCGACTCTGTACTATCTAGTTATGTTAAGTTATCGTAACTGAGCACAATTCAACACCACAATGAAAAATTTTGCTCGTTTTGAACGAATTATGCTCATTTTCGCACGATTCAGCCTCTAGTTCGCACATATACGCTGTAATTCGACTCTGTACTATCTAGTTATGTTAAGTTATCCTATCTGAGCACAATTCAACACCACAATGAACAATTTTGCTCGTTTTGCACGAATTATGCTCATTTTCGCACGATTCAGCCTCTAATTCGCACATATCCGCTGTAATTCGACTCTGTACTATCTAGTCATGTTAAGTTATCGTAACTGAGCACAATTCAACACCACAATGAACAATTTTGCTCGTTTTGCACGAATTATGCTCATTTTCGCACGATTCAGCCTCTAATTCGCACATATCCGCTGTAATTCGACTCTGTACTATCTAGTCATGTTAAGTTATCGTAACTGAGCACAATTCAACACCACAATGAAGAATTTTGATCGTTTTGAACGAATTATGCTCATTTTCGCACGATTCAGCCTCTAATTCGCACATATCCGCTGTAATTCGACTCTGTACTATCTAGTTATGTTAAGTTATTATATCTGAGCACAATTCGACACCACAATGAACAATTTTGCACGTTTTGCACGAATTATGCTCATTTTCGCACGATTCAGCCTCTAGTTCGCACATATACGCTGTAATTCGACTCTGTACTATCTAGTTATGTTAGGTTATGGTAACTGAGCACAATTCAACACCACAATGAACGATTTTGCTCGTTTTGAACGAATTATGCTCATTTTCGCACGATTCAGCCTCTAATTCGCACATATCCGCTGTAATTCGACTCTGTACTATCTAGTCATGTTAAGTTATCGTAACTGAGCACAATTCAACACCACAATGAACAATTTTGCTCGTTTTGAACGAATTATGCTCATTTTCGCACGATTCAGCCTCGAATTCGCACATATCCGCTGTAATTCGATTCTGTACTATCTAGTTATGTTAAGTTATCCTATCTGAGCACAATTCGACACCACAATGAACAATTTTGCACGTTTTGCACGAATTATGCTCATTTTCGCACGATTCAGCCTCTAATTCGCACATATCCGCTGTAATTCGACTCTGTACTATCTAGTTATGTTAAGTTATCCTATCTGAGCACAATTCAACACCACAATGAACAATTTTGCTCGTTTTGCACGAATTTTGCTCGTTTTGCACGAATTTTGCTCATTTTCGAACGATACAGCCTCTAATTCGCACATATCCGCTGTAATTCGACTCTGTACTATCTAGTTATGTTAAGTTATCCTATCTGAGCACAATTCAACACCACAATGAACAATTTTGATCGTTTTGAACGAATTATGCTCATTTTCGCACGATTCAGCCTCTAATTCGCACATATCCGCTGTAATGCGACTCTGTACTATCTAGTCATGTTAAGTTATCGTAACTGAGCACAACACAACACCACAATGAACAATTTTGATCGTTTTGAACGAATTATGCTCATTTTCGCACGATTCAGCCTCTAATTCGCACATATCCGCTGTAATTCGACTCTGTACTATCTAGTTATGTTAAGTTATCCTATCTGAGCACAATTCAACACCACAATGAACAATTTTGCTCGTTTTGCACGAATTTTGCTCGTTTTGAACGAATTTTGCTCATTTTCGAACGATTCAGCCTCTAATTCGCACATACCCGCTGTAATTCGACTCTGTACTATCTAGTTATGTTAAGTTATCGTAACTGAGCACAATTCAACACCACAATGAACAATTTTGCTCGTTTTGCACGAATTTTGCTCGTTTTGAACGAATTTTGCTCATTTTCGAACGATTCAGCCTCTAATTCGCACATATCCGCTGTAATTCGACTCCGTACTATCTAGTTATGTTAAGTTATCCTATCTGAGCACAATTCGACACCACAATGAACAATTTTGCACGTTTTGCACGAATTATGCTCATTTTCGCACGATTCAGCCTCTAATTCGCACATATCCGCTGTAATTCGACTCTGTACTATCTAGTTATGTTAAGTTATCCTATCTGAGCACAATTCGACACCACAATGAACAATTTTGCACGTTTTGCACGAATTATGCTCATTTTCGCACGATTCAGCCTCTAATTCGCACATATCCGCTGTAATTCGACTCTGTACTATCTAGTTATGTTAAGTTATCCTATCTGAGCACAATTCGACTCCACAATGAACAATTTTGCACGTTTTGCACGAATTATGCTCATTTTCGCACGATTCAGCCTCTAATTCGCACATATCCGCTGTAATTCGACTCTGTACTATCTAGTTATGTTAAGTTATCCTATCTGAGCACAATTCAACACCACAATGAACAATTTTGATCGTTTTGAACGAATTATGCTCATTTTCGCACGATTCAGCCTCTAATTCGCACATATCCGCTGTAATTCGACTCTGTACTATCTAGTTATGTTAAGTTATCCTATCTGAGCACAATTCGACACCACAATGAACAATTCTGCACGTTTTGCACGAATTATGCTCATTTTCGCACGATTCAGCCTCTAATTCGCACATATCCGCTGTAATTCGACTCTGTACTATCTAGTTATGTTAAGTTATCCTATCTGAGCACAATTCAACACCACAATGAACAATTTTGCACGTTTTGCACGAATTATGCTCATTTTCGCACTATTCAGCCTCTAATTCGCACATATCCGCTGTAATTCGACTCTGTACTATCTAGTTATGTTAAGTTATCCTATCTGAGCACAATTCAACACCACAATGAACAATTTTGCTCGTTTTGAACGAATTATGCTCATTTTCGCACGATTCAGCCTCTAATTCGCACATATCCGCTGTAATTCGACTCTGTACTATCTAGTCATGTTAAGTTATCGTAACTGAGCACAATTCAACACCACTATGAAGAATTTTGATCGTTTTGCACGAATTATGCTCATTTTCGCACGATTCAGCCTCTAATTCGCACATATCCGCTGTAATTCGACTCTGTACTATCTAGTCATGTTAAGTTATCGTAACTGAGCACAATTCAACACCACAATGAACAATTTTGCTCGTTTTGCACGAATTATGCTCATTTTCGCACGATTCAGCCTCTAATTCGCACATATCCGCTGTAATTCGACTCTGTACTATCTAGTCATGTTAAGTTATCGTAACTGAGCACAATTCAACACCACAATGAAGAATTTTGATCGTTTTGAACGAATTATGCTCATTTTCGCACGATTCAGCCTCTAATTCGCACATATCCGCTGTAATTCGACTCTGTACTATCTAGTTATGTTAAGTTATTATATCTGAGCACAATTCGACACCACAATGAACAATTTTGCACGTTTTGCACGAATTATGCTCATTTTCGCACGATTCAGCCTCTAGTTCGCACATATACGCTGTAATTCGACTCTGTACTATCTAGTTATGTTAGGTTATGGTAACTGAGCACAATTCAACACCACAATGAACGATTTTGCTCGTTTTGAACGAATTATGCTCATTTTCGCACGATTCAGCCTCTAATTCGCACATATCCGCTGTAATTCGACTCTGTACTATCTAGTTATGTTAAGTTATCCTATCTGAGCACAATTCAACACCACAATGAACAATTTTGCTCGTTTTGCACGAATTTTGCTCGTTTTGAACGAATTTTGCTCATTTTCGAACGATTCAGCCTCTAATTCGCACATACCCGCTGTAATTCGACTCTGTACTATCTAGTTATGTTAAGTTATCGTAACTGAGCACAATTCAACACCACAATGAACAATTTTGCTCGTTTTGCACGAATTTTGCTCGTTTTGAACGAATTTTGCTCATTTTCGAACGATTCAGCCTCTAATTCGCACATATCCGCTGTAATTCGACTCCGTACTATCTAGTTATGTTAAGTTATCCTATCTGAGCACAATTCGACACCACAATGAACAATTTTGCACGTTTTGCACGAATTATGCTCATTTTCGCACGATTCAGCCTCTAATTCGCACATATCCGCTGTAATTCGACTCTGTACTATCTAGTTATGTTAAGTTATCCTATCTGAGCACAATTCGACACCACAATGAACAATTTTGCACGTTTTGCACGAATTATGCTCATTTTCGCACGATTCAGCCTCTAATT
>NW_027474738.1:0-30243 GCF_050947335.1 Megachile rotundata | reverse complement strand
AACTCATATTATTCGCCATATTATGCTTATATGATCGATAGAACGACAATTACTATACTTATTACACTCACTGTTATCAATCTAACTCATATTATTAGCCATATTATGCTTATATGATCGATAGAACGACAATTACTATACTTACTACACTCACTATTATCAATCTAACTCTAATTATTAACCATGTTATGCAGTTAGGATCGGTAGAACGACAATTACTATACTTATTACTCTTATTATTATCAATGGAACTCATATTATTAGCCATGTTATGCTTATATGATCGATAGAACGACAATTACTATACTCATTACTCTTATTATTATCAATCTAACTCATATTATTAGCCATATTATGCTTATATGATCGATAGAACGACAATTACTATACTTATTTCTCTTATTATTATCAATCTAACTCATATTATTAGCCATATTATGATTATATGATCAATAGAACGACAATTACTATACTTATTACACTCACTGCTATCAATCTAACTCATATTATTAGCCATATTATGTTTATATCATCGGTAGAATGATAATTACTATACTTATTATTCTTATTATTATCAATCTAACTCATATTATTAATCATATTATGCAGATATGATCGATAGAACTACAATTACTATACTCATTACTCTTATTTTTATCAATCTAACTCATATTATTAGCCATATTATGCATATATGATCGATCGAACGACAATTACTATACTTATTTCTCTTATTATTATCAATCTAACTCATATTATTAGCCATATTATGCTTATATGATCGATAGAACGACAATTACTGTACTCATTACTCTTATTATTATCAATCTAACTCATATTATTAGCCATATTATGCTTATATGATCGATAGAACGACAATTACTATACTTATTTCTCTTATTATTATCAATCTCACTCATATTATTAGCCATATTATGCTTATATGATCGATAGAACGACAATTACTATACTTATTACACTAACTGTTATCAATCCAACTCATATTATTAACCATATTATGCAGATATGATCGATAGAACGACAATTACTATACTCATTACTCTTATTATTATCAATCTAACTCATATTATTAGCCATATTATGCTTATATGATCGATAGTACGACAATTACAATACTTATTACACTCACTATTATCAATCTAACTCATATTATTAACCATGTTATGCAGGTATGATCGATAGAACGACAATTACTATACTTATTACTCTTATTATTATCAATGGAACTCATATTATTAGCCATGTTATGCAGATATGATCGATAGAACGACAATTACTATACTTATTACTCTTATTATTATCAATCTAACTCATATTATTAGCCATATTATGCTTATATGATCGATAGAACGACAATTTCTATACTCATTACTCTTATTATTATCAATCTAACTCATATTATTAGCCATATTATGCTTATATGATCGATAGAACGACAATTACTATACTTATTACACTAACTGTTATCAATCCAACTCATATTATTAACCATATTATGCAGATATGATCGATAGAACGACAATTACTATACTCATTACTCTTATTATTATCAATCTAACTCATATTATTAGCCATATTATGCTTATATGATCGATAGAACGACAATTACTATACTTATTACACTCACTGTTATCAATCCAACTCATATTATTAACCATATTATGCAGATATGATCGATAGAACGACAATTACTATACTCAGTACTCTTATTATTATCAATCTAACTCATATTATTAGCCATATTATGCTTATATGATCGATAGAACGACAATTACTATACTTATTTCTCTTATTATTATCAATCTAACTGATATTATTAGCCATATTATACTTATATGATCGATAGAACGACAATTACTATACTTATTACACTCACTGCTATCAATCTAACTCATATTATTAGCCATATTATGTTTATATGATCGGTAGAATGATAATTACTATACTTATTACTCTTATTATTATCAATCTAACTCATATTGTTAACCATATTATGCAGATATGATCGATAGAACTACAATTACTATACTCATTACTCTTATTTTTATCAATCTACCTCATATTATTCGCCATATTATGCTTATATGATCGATAGGACGACAATTACTATACTTATTACACTCACTGTTATCAATCTAACTCATATTATTAGCCATATTATGCTTATATGATCGATAGAACGACAATTACTGTACTTATTGCTCTTATTATTATCAATGGAACTCGTATTATTAGCCATATTGTGCTTATATGATCGATAGAACGACAATTACTATACTTATTACTCTTATTATTATCAATGGAACTCATATTATTAGCCATATTGTGCTTATATGATCGATAGAACGACAATTACTATACTTATTACACTCACTATTATCAATCTAACTCATATTATTAATCATGTTATGCAGATATGATCGATAGAACGATAATTACTATACTTATTACACTTATTATTATCAATGGCACTCATATTATTAGCCATGTTATGCTTATATGATCGATAGAACGACAATTACTATACTCATTGCTCTTATTATTATCAATCTAACTCATATTATTAGCCATATTATGCTTATATGATCGATAGAACGACAATCACTATACTTATTTCTCTTATTATTTTCAATCTAACTCATATTATTAGCCATATTATGCTTATATGATCGATAGAACGACAATTACTATACTTATTACACTCACTGTTATCAATCTAACTCATATTATTAGCCATATTATGCTTATATGATCGATAGAACGACAATTACTATACTTATTACTCTTATTATTATCAATGGAACTCATATTATTAGCCATATTGTGCTTATATGATCGATAGAACGACATCTACTATACTTATTACTCTTATTATTATCAATGGAACTCGTATTATTAGCCATATTGTGCTTATATGATCGATAGAACGACAATTACTATACTTATTACACTCACTGTTATCAATCCACATCATATTATTAACCATATTATGCAGATATGATCGATAGAACGACAATTACTATACTTTTTACTCTTATTATTATCAATCTAACTCATATTATTAGCCATATTATGCTTATATGATCGATAGAACGACAATTTCTATACTCATTACTCTTATTATTATCAATCTAACTCATATTATTAGCCATATTATGCTTATATGATCGATAGAACGACAATTACTATACTTATTACACTCACTGTTATCAATCCAACTCATATTATTAACCATATTATGCAGATATGATCGATAGAACGACAATTACTATACTCATTACTCTTATTATTATCAGTCTAACTCATATTATTAGCCATATTATGCTTATATGTTCGATAGAACGACAATTACTATACTTATTACACTCACTGTTATCAATCCAACTCATATTATTAACCATATTATGCAGATATGATCGATAGAACGACAATTACTATACTCATTACTCTTATTATTATCAATCTAACTCATATTATTAGCCATATTATGCTTATATGATCGATAGAACGACAATTACTATACTTATTTCTCTTATTATTATCAATCTAACTCATATTATTAGCCATATTATGCTTATATGATCGATAGAACGACAATTACTATACTTATTACACACACTGCTATCAATCTAACTCATATTATTAGCCATATTATGTTTATATGATCGGTCGAATGATAATTACTATACTTATTACTCTTATTATTATCAATCTAACTCATATTGTTAATCATATTATGCAGATATGATCGACAGAACTACAATTACTATACTCATTACTCTTATTTTTATCAATCTACCTCATATTATTCGCCATATTATGCTTATATGATCGATAGAACGACAATTACTATACTTATTACACTCACTGTTATCAATCTAACTCATATTATTAGCCATATTATGCTTATATGATCGATAGAACGACAATTACTATACTTACTACACTCACTATTATCAATCTAACTCTAATTATTAACCATGTTATGCAGATAGGATTGGTAGAACGACAATTACTATACTTATTACTCTTATTATTATCAATGGAACTCATATTATTAGCCATGTTATGCTTATATGATCGATAGAACGACAATTACTATACTCATTACTCTTATTATTATCAATCTAACTCATATTATTAGCCATATTATGCTTATATGATCGATAGAACGACAATTACTATACTTATTTCTCTTATTATTATCAATCTAACTCATATTATTAGCCATATTATGCTTATATGATCAATAGAACGACAATTACTATACTTATTACACTCACTGCTATCAATCTAACTCATATTATTAGCCATATTATGTTTATATCATCGGTAGAATGATAATTACTATACTTATTATTCTTATTATTATCAATCTAACTCATATTATTAATCATATTATGCAGATATGATCGATAGAACTACAATTACTATACTCATTACTCTTATTTTTATCAATCTAACTCATATTATTCACCATATTATGCATATATGATCGATAGAACGACAATTACTATACTTATTACTCTTATTATTATCAATGGAACTCATATTATTAGCCATATTGTGCTTATATGATCGATAGAACGACAATTACTACACTTATTACACTCACTGTTATCAATCCACCTCATATTATTAACCATATTATGCAGATATGATCGATAGAACGACAATTACTATACTTTTTACTCTTATTGTTATCAATCTAACTCATATTATTAGCCATATTATGCTTATATGATCGATAGAACGACAATTACTATACTTATTACACTCACTGTTATCAATCTAACTCATATTATTAGCCATATTATGCTTATATGATCGATAGAACGACAATTACTATACTTATTACTCTTATTATTATCAATGGAACTCATATTATTAGCCATATTGTGCTTATATGATCGATAGAACGACAATTACTATACTTATTACACTCACTGTTATCAATCCACCTCATATTATTAACCATATTATGCAGATATGATCGATAGAACGACAATTACTATACTTTTTACTCTTATTATTATCAATCTAACTCATATTATTAGCCATATTATGCTTATATGATCGATAGAACGACAATTTCTATACTCATTACTCTTATTATTATCAATCTAACTCATATTATTAGCCATATTATGCTTATATGATCGATAGAACGACAATTACTATACTTATTACACTCACTGTTATCAATCCAACTCATATTATTAACCATATTATGCAGATATGATCGATAGAACGACAATTACTATACTCATTACTCTTATTATTATCAGTCTAACTCATATTATTAGCCATATTATGCTTATATGTTCGATAGAACGACAATTACTATACTTATTACACTCACTGTTATCAATCCAACTCATATTATTAACCATATTATGCAGATATGATCGATAGAACGACAATTACTATACTCATTACTCTTATTATTATCAATCTAACTCATATTATTAGCCATATTATGCTTATATGATCGATAGAACGACAATTACTATACTTATTTCTCTTATTATTATCAATCTAACTCATATTATTAGCCATATTATGCTTATATGATCGATAGAACGACAATTACTATACTTATTACACACACTGCTATCAATCTAACTCATATTATTAGCCATATTATGTTTATATGATCGGTCGAATGATAATTACTATACTTATTACTCTTATTATTATCAATCTAACTCATATTGTTAATCATATTATGCAGATATGATCGACAGAACTACAATTACTATACTCATTACTCTTATTTTTATCAATCTACCTCATATTATTCGCCATATTATGCTTATATGATCGATAGAACGACAATTACTATACTTATTACACTCACTGTTATCAATCTAACTCATATTATTAGCCATATTATGCTTATATGATCGATAGAACGACAATTACTATACTTACTACACTCACTATTATCAATCTAACTCTAATTATTAACCATGTTATGCAGATAGGATTGGTAGAACGACAATTACTATACTTATTACTCTTATTATTATCAATGGAACTCATATTATTAGCCATGTTATGCTTATATGATCGATAGAACGACAATTACTATACTCATTACTCTTATTATTATCAATCTAACTCATATTGTTAATCATATTATGCAGATATGATCGATAGAACGACAATTACTATACTTTTTACTCCTATTATTATCAATCTAACTCATATTATTAGCCATATTATGCTTATATGATCGATAGAACGACAATTTCTATACTCATTACTCTTATTATTATCAATCTAACTCATATTATTCGCCATATTATGCTATATGATCGATAGAACGACAATTACTATACTTATTACACTCACTGTTATCAATCTAACTCATATTATTAGCCATATTATGCTTATATGATCGATAGAACGACAGTTACTATACTTATTACTCTTATTATTATCAATGGAACTCATATTATTAGCCATATTGTGCTTATATGATCGATAGAACGACAATTACTATACTTATTACACTCACTGTTATCAATCCACCTCATATTATTAACCATATTATGCAGATATGATCGATAGAACGACAATTACTATACTTTTTACTCTTATTATTATCAATCTAACTCATATTATTAGCCATATTATGCTTATATGATCGATAGAACGACAATTACTATACTCATTACTCTTATTATTATCAATGGAACTCATATTATTAGCCATATTGTGCTTCTATGATCGATAGAACGACAATTACTATACTTATTACACTCACTGTTATCAATCCAACTCATATTATTAACCATATTATGCAGATATGATCGATAGAACGACAATTACTATACTCATTACTCTTATTATTATCAATCTAACTCATATTGTTAATCATATTATGCAGATATGATCGATAGAACTACAATTCCTATACACATTACTCTTATTTTTATCAATCTACCTCATATTATTCGCCATATTATGCTTATATGATCGATAGAACGACAATTACTATACTTATTACACTCACTGTTATCAATCTAACTCATATTATTAGCCATATTATGCTTATATGATCGATAGAACGACAATTACTATACTTATTACTCTTATTATTATCAATGGAACTCATATTATTAGCCATATTGTGCTTATATGATCGATAGAACGACAATTACTATACTTATTACACTCACTGTTATCAATCCACCTCATATTATTAACCATATTATGCAGATATGATCGATAGAACGACAATTACTATACTTTTTACTCTTATTATTATCAATCTAACTCATATTATTAGCCATATTATGCTTATATGATCGATAGAACGATAATTACTATACTCATTACTCTTATTGCTATCAATCTAACTCATATTATTAGCCATATTATGCTTATATGATCGATAGAACGACAATCACTATACTTATTTCTCTTATTATTATCAATCTAACTCATATTATTAGCCATATTATGCTTATATGATCGATAGAACGACAATTACTATACTTATTACACTCACTGTTATCAATCTAACTCATATTATTAGCCATATTATGCTTATATGATCGATAGAACGACAATTACTATACTTATTACTCTTATTATTATCAATGGAACTCATATTATTAGCCATATTGTGCTTATATGATCGATAGAACGACAATTACTATACTTATTACTCTTATTATTATCAATGGAACTCATATTATTAGCCATATTGTGCTTATATGATCGATAGAACGACAATTACTATACTTATTACACTCACTGTTATCAATCCACCTCATATTATTAACCATATTATGCAGATATGATCGATAGAACGACAATTACTATACTTTTTACTCTTATTATTATCAATCTAACTCATATTATTAGCCATATTATGCTTATATGATCGATAGAACGACAATTACTATACTCATTACTCTTATTGTTATCAATCTAACTCATATTATTAGCCATATCATGCTTATATGATCGATAGAACGACAATTACTATACTTATTACACTCACTGTTATCAATCCAACTCATATTATTAACCATATTATGCAGATATGATCGATAGAACGACAATTACTATACTCATTACTCTTATTATTATCAATCTAACTCATATTGTTAATCATATTATGCAGATATGATCGATAGAACTACAATTACTATACACATTACTCTTATTTTTATCAATCTACCTCATATTATTCGCCATATTATGCTTATATGATCGATAGAACGACAATTACTATACTTATTACACTCACTGTTATCAATCTAACTCATATTATTAACCATATTAAGCAGATATGATCGATAGAACGACAATTACTATACTTTTTACTCTTATTATTATCAATCTAACTCATATTATTAGCCATATTATGCTTATATGATCGATAGAACGACAATTACTATACTCATTACTCTTATTGTTATCAATCTAACTCATATTATTAGCCATATTATGCTTATATGATCGATAGAACGATAATTACTATACTCATTACTCTTATTGCTATCAATCTAACTCATATTATTAGCCATATTATGCTTATATGATCGATAGAACGACAATCACTATACTTATTTCTCTTATTATTATCAATCTAACTCATATTATTAGCCATATTATGCTTATATGATCGATAGAACGACAATTACTATACTTATTACACTCACTGTTATCAATCTAACTCATATTATTAGCCATATTATGCTTATATGATCGATAGAACGACAATTACTATACTTATTACTCTTATTATTATCAATGGAACTCATATTATTAGCCATATTGTGCTTATATGATCGATAGAACGACAATTACTATACTTATTACTCTTATTATTATCAATGGAACTCATATTATTAGCCATATTGTGCTTATATGATCGATAGAACGACAATTACTATACTTTTTACTCTTATTATTATCAATCTAACTCATATTATTAGCCATATTATGCTTATATGATCGATAGAACGACAATTTCTATACTCATTACTCTTATTATTATCAATCTAACTCATATTATTAGCCATATTATGCTTATATGATCGATAGAACGACAATTACTATACTCATTACTCTTATTATTATCAGTCTAACTCATATTATTAGCCATATTATGCTTATATGTTCGATAGAACGACAATCACTATACTTATTTCTCTTATTATTATCAATCTAACTCATATTATTAGCCATATTATGCTTATATGATCGATAGAACGACAATTACTATACTTATTACTCTTATTATTATCAATGGAACTCATATTATTAGCCATATTGTGCTTATATGATCGATAGAACGACAATTACTATACTTATTACACTCACTGTTATCAATCCACCTCATATTATTAACCATATTATGCAGATATGATCGATAGAACGACAATTACTATACTTTTTACTCCTATTATTATCAATCTAACTCATATTATTAGCCATATTATGCTTATATGATCGATAGAACGACAATTTCTATACTCATTACTCTTATTATTATCAATCTAACTCATATTATTCGCCATATTATGCTATATGATCGATAGAACGACAATTACTATACTTATTTCTCCTATTATTATCAATCTAACTCATATTATTAGCCATATTATGCTTATATGATCGATAGAACGACAATTACTATACTTATTACACACACTGCTATCAATCTAACTCATATTATTAGCCATATTATGTTTATATGATCGGTCGAATGATAATTACTATACTTATTACTCTTATTATTATCAATCTAACTCATATTGTTAATCATATTATGCAGATATGATCGACAGAACTACAATTACTATACTCATTACTCTTATTTTTATCATTCTACCTCATATTATTCGCCATATTATGCTTATATGATCGATAGAACGACAATTACTATACTTATTACACTCACTGTTATCAATCTAACTCATATTATTAGCCATATTATGCTTATATGATCGATAGAACGACAATTACTATACTTACTACACTCACTATTATCAATCTAACTCTAATTATTAACCATGTTATGCAGATAGGATTGGTAGAACGACAATTACTATACTTATTACTCTTATTATTATCAATGGAACTCATATTATTAGCCATGTTATGCTTATATGATCGATAGAACGACAATTACTATACTCATTACTCTTATTATTATCAATCTAACTCATATTATTAGCCATATTATGCTTATATGATCGATAGAACGACAATTACTATACTTATTTCTCTTATTGTTATCAATCTAACTCATATTATTAGCCATATTATGCTTATATGATCAATAGAACGACAATTACTATACTTATTACACTCACTGCTATCAATCTAACTCATATTATTAGCCATATTATGTTTATATCATCGGTAGAATGATAATTACTATACTTATTATTCTTATTATTATCAATCTAACTCATATTATTAATCATATTATGCAGATATGATCGATAGAACTACAATTACTATACTCATTACTCTTATTTTTATCAATCTAACTCATATTATTCACCATATTATGCATATATGATCGATAGAACGACAATTACTATACTTATTACACTCACTGTTATCAATCTAACTCATATTATTAGCCATATTATGCTTATATGATCGATAGAACGACAATTACTGTACTTATTACTCTTATTATTATCAATGGAACTCATATTATTAGCCATATTATGCCTATATGATCGATAGAACGACAATTACTATACTCATTACTCTTATTGCTATCAATCTAACTCATATTATTAGCCATATTATGCTTATATGATCGATAGAACGACAATTACTATACTCATTACTCTTATTGTTATCAATCTAACTCATATTATTAGACATATTATGCTTATATGATCGATAGAACGACAATTACTATACTTATTACACTCACTGTTATCAATCCAACTCATATTATTAACCATATTATGCAGATATGATCGATAGAACGACAATTACTATACTCATTACTCTTATTATTATCAATCTAACTCATATTGTTAATCATATTATGCAGATATCATCGATAGAACTACAATTACTATACACATTACTCTTATTTTTATCAATCTACCTCATATTATTCGCCATATTATGCTTATATGATCGATAGAACGACAATTACTATACTTATTACACTCACTGTTATCAATCTAACTCATATTATTAACCATATTATGCAGATATGATCGATAGAACGACAATTACTATACTTTTTACTCTTATTATTATCAATCTAACTCATATTATTAGCCATATTATGCTTATATGATCGATAGAACGACAATTACTATACTCATTACTCTTATTGTTATCAATCTAACTCATATTATTAGCCATATTATGCTTATATGATCGATAGAACGATAATTACTATACTCATTACTCTTATTGCTATCAATCTAACTCATATTATTAGCCATATTATGCTTATATGATCGATAGAACGACAATCACTATACTTATTTCTCTTATTATTATCAATCTAACTCATATTATTAGCCATATTATGCTTATATGATCGATAGAACGACAATTACTATACTTATTACACTCACTGTTATCAATCTAACTCATATTATTAGCCATATTATGCTTATATGATCGATAGAACGACAATTACTATACTTATTACTCTTATTATTATCAATGGAACTCATATTATTAGCCATATTGTGCTTATATGATCGATAGAACGACAATTACTATACTTATTACTCTTATTATTATCAATGGAACTCATATTATTAGCCATATTGTGCTTATATGATCGATAGAACGACAATTACTATACTTTTTACTCTTATTATTATCAATCTAACTCATATTATTAGCCATATTATGCTTATATGATCGATAGAACGACAATTTCTATACTCATTACTCTTATTATTATCAATCTAACTCATATTATTAGCCATATTATGCTTATATGATCGATAGAACGACAATTACTATACTCATTACTCTTATTATTATCAGTCTAACTCATATTATTAGCCATATTATGCTTATATGTTCGATAGAACGACAATTACTATACTTATTACACTCACTGTTATCAATCCAACTCATATTATTAACCATATTATGCAGATATGATCGATAGAACGACAATTACTATAGTCATTACTCTTATTATTATCAATCTAACTCATATTATTAGCCATATTATGCTTATATGATCGATAGAACGACAATTACTATACTTATTTCTCTTATTATTATCAATCTAACTCATATTATTAGCCATATTATGCTTATATGATCGATAGAACGACAATTACTATACTTATTACACACACTGCTATCAATCTAACTCATATTATTAGCCATATTATGTTTATATGATCGGTCGAATGATAATTACTATACTTATTACTCTTATTATTATCAATCTAACTCATATTGTTAATCATATTATGCAGATATGATCGACAGAACTACAATTACTATACTCATTACTCTTATTTTTATCATTCTACCTCATATTATTCGCCATATTATGCTTATATGATCGATAGAACGACAATTACTATACTTATTACACTCACTGTTATCAATCTAACTCATATTATTAGCCATATTATGCTTATATGATCGATAGAACGACAATTACTATACTTACTACACTCACTATTATCAATCTAACTCTAATTATTAACCATGTTATGCAGATAGGATTGGTAGAACGACAATTACTATACTTATTACTCTTATTATTATCAATGGAACTCATATTATTAGCCATGTTATGCTTATATGATCGATAGAACGACAATTACTATACTCATTACTCTTATTATTATCAATCTAACTCATATTATTAGCCATATTATGCTTATATGATCGATAGAACGACAATTACTATACTTATTTCTCTTATTATTATCAATCTAACTCATATTATTAGCCATATTATGCTTATATGATCAATAGAACGACAATTACTATACTTATTACACTCACTGCTATCAATCTAACTCATATTATTAGCCATATTATGTTTATATCATCGGTAGAATGATAATTACTATACTTATTATTCTTATTATTATCAATCTAACTCATATTATTAATCATATTATGCAGATATGATCGATAGAACTACAATTACTATACTCATTACTCTTATTTTTATCAATCTAACTCATATTATTCACCATATTATGCATATATGATCGATAGAACGACAATTACTATACTTATTACACTCACTGTTATCAATCTAACTCATATTATTAGCCATATTATGCTTATATGATCGATAGAACGACAATTACTGTACTTATTACTCTTATTATTATCAATGGAACTCATATTATTAGCCATATTTTGCTTATATGATCGATAGAACGACAATTACTATACTCATTACTCTTATTATTATCAATCTAACTCATATTATTAGCCATATTATGCTTATATGATCGATAGAACGACAGTTACTATACTTATTACTCTTATTATTATCAATGGAACTCATATTATTAGCCATATTGTGCTTATATGATCGATAGAACGACAATTACTATACTTATTACACTCACTGTTATCAATCCACCTCATATTATTAACCATATTATGCAGATATGATCGATAGAACGACAATTACTATACTTTTTACTCTTATTATTATCAATCTAACTCATATTATTAGCCATATTATGCCTATATGATCGATAGAACGACAATTACTATACTCATTACTCTTATTGCTATCAATCTAACTCATATTATTAGCCATATTATGCTTATATGATCGATAGAACGACAATTACTATACTTACTACACTCACTATTATCAATCTAACTCTAATTATTAACCATGTTATGCAGATAGGATTGGTAGAACGACAATTACTATACTTATTACTCTTATTATTATCAATGGAACTCATATTATTAGCCATATTATGCTTATATGATCGATAGAACGACAATTACTATACTTATTTCTCTTATTATTATCAATCTAACTCATATTATTAGCCATATTATGCTTATATGATCAATAGAACGACAATTACTATACTTATTACACTCACTGCTATCAATCTAACTCATATTATTAGCCATATTATGTTTATATCATCGGTAGAATGATAATTACTATACTTATTATTCTTATTATTATCAATCTAACTCATATTATTAATCATATTATGCAGATATGATCGATAGAACTACAATTACTATACTCATTACTCTTATTTTTATCAATCTAACTCATATTATTCACCATATTATGCATATATGATCGATAGAACGACAATTACTATACTTATTACACTCACTGTTATCAATCTAACTCATATTATTAGCCATATTATGCTTATATGATCGATAGAACGACAATTACTGTACTTATTACTCTTATTATTATCAATGGAACTCATATTATTAGCCATATTGTGCTTATATGATCGATAGAACGACAATTACTATACTCATTACTCTTATTATTATCAATCTAACTCATATTATTAGCCATATTATGCTTATATGATCGATAGAACGACAGTTACTATACTTATTACTCTTATTATTATCAATGGAACTCATATTATTAGCCATATTGTGCTTATATGATCGATAGAACGACAATTACTATACTTATTACACTCACTGTTATCAATCCACCTCATATTATTAACCATATTATGCAGATATGATCGATAGAACGACAATTACTATACTTTTTACTCTTATTATTATCAATCTAACTCATATTATTAGCCATATTATGCCTATATGATCGATAGAACGACAATTACTATACTCATTACTCTTATTGCTATCAATCTAACTCATATTATTAGCCATATTATGCTTATATGATCGATAGAACGACAATTACTATACTTACTACACTCACTATTATCAATCTAACTCTAATTATTAACCATGTTATGCAGATAGGATTGGTAGAACGACAATTACTATACTTATTACTCTTATTATTATCAATGGAACTCATATTATTAGCCATGTTATGCTTATATGATCGATAGAACGACAATTACTATACTCATTACTCTTATTATTATCAATCTAACTCATATTATTAGCCATATTATGCTTATATGATCGATAGAACGACAATTACTATACTTATTTCTCTTATTATTATCAATCTAACTCATATTATTAGCCATATTATGCTTATATGATCAATAGAACGACAATTACTATACTTATTACACTCACTGCTATCAATCTAACTCATATTATTAGCCATATTATGTTTATATCATCGGTAGAATGATAATTACTATACTTATTATTCTTATTATTATCAATCTAACTCATATTATTAATCATATTATGCAGATATGATCGATAGAACTACAATTACTATACTCATTACTCTTATTTTTATCAATCTAACTCATATTATTCACCATATTATGCATATATGATCGATAGAACGACAATTACTATACTTATTACACTCACTGTTATCAATCTAACTCATACTATTAGCCATATTATGCTTATATGATCGATAGAACGACAATTACTGTACTTATTACTCTTATTATTATCAATGGAACTCATATTATTAGCCATATTGTGCTTATATGATCGATAGAACGACAATTACTATACTCATTACTCTTATTATTATCAATCTAACTCATATTATTAGCCATATTATGCTTATATGATCGATAGAACGACAGTTACTATACTTATTACTCTTATTATTATCAATGGAACTCATATTATTAGCCATATTGTGCTTATATGATCGATAGAACGACAATTACTATACTTATTACACTCACTGTTATCAATCCACCTCATATTATTAACCATATTATGCAGATATGATCGATAGAACGACAATTACTATACTTTTTACTCTTATTATTATCAATCTAACTCATATTATTAGCCATATTATGCCTATATGATCGATAGAACGACAATTACTATACTCATTACTCTTATTGCTATCAATCTAACTCATATTATTAGCCATATTATGCTTATATGATCGATAGAACGACAATTACTATACTTATTACACTCACTGCTATCAATCTAACTCATATTATTAGCCATATTATGTTTATATGATCGGTAGAATGATAATTACTATACTTATTATTCTTATTATTATCAATCTAACTCATATTATTAATCATATTATGCAGATATGATCGATAGAACTACAATTACTATACTCATTACTCTTATTTTTATCAATCTAACTCATATTATTCGCCATATTATGCTTATATGATCGATAGAACGACAATTACTATACTTATTACACTCACTGTTATCAATCTAACTCATATTATTAGCCATATTATACTTATATGATCGATAGAACGACAATTACTATACTTATTACTCTTATTATTATCAATGGAACTCATATTATTAGCCATATTGTGCTTCTATGATCGATAGAACGACAATTACTATACTTATTACACTCACTGTTATCAATCCAACTCATATTATTAACCATATTATGCAGATATGATCGATAGAACGACAATTACTATACTCATTACTCTTATTATTATCAATCTAACTCATATTGTTAATCATATTATGCAGATATGATCGATAGAACTACAATTCCTATACACATTACTCTTATTTTTATCAATCTACCTCATATTATTCGCCATATTATGCTTATATGATCGATAGAACGACAATTACTATACTTATTACACTCACTGTTATCAATCTAACTCATATTATTAGCCATATTATGCTTATATGATCGATAGAACGACAATCACTATACTTATTTCTCTTATTATTATCAATCTAACTCATATTATTAGCCATATTATGCTTATATGATCGATAGAACGACAATTACTATACTTATTACACTCACTGTTATCAATCTAACTCATATTATTAGCCATATTATGCTTATATGATCGATAGAACGACAATTACTATACTTATTACTCTTATTATTATCAATGGAACTCATATTATTAGCCATATTGTGCTTATATGATCGATAGAACGACAATTACTATACTTATTACTCTTATTATTATCAATGGAACTCATATTATTAGCCATGTTATGCTTATATGATCGATAGAACGACAATTACTATACTCATTACTCTTATTATTATCAATCTAACTCATATTATTAGCCATATTATGCTTATATGATCGATAGAACGACAATTACTATACTTATTTCTCTTATTATTATCAATCTAACTCATATTATTAGCCATATTATGCTTATATGATCGATAGAACGACAATTACTATACTTATTACACTCACTGCTATCAATCTAACTCATATTATTAGCCATATTATGTTTATATGATCGGTAGAATGATAATTACTATACTTATTATTCTTATTATTATCAATCTAACTCATATTATTAATCATATTATGCAGATATGATCGATAGAACGACAATTACTATACTTATTACTCTTATTATTATCAATGGAACTCATATTATTAGCCATGTTATGCTTATATGATCGATAGAACGACAATTACTGTACTCATTTCTCTTATTATTATCAATCTAACTCATATTATTAGCCATATTATGCTTATATGATCGATAGAACGACAATTACTATACTCATTACTCTTATTGCTATCAATCTAACTCATATTATTAGCCGTATTATGCTTATATGATCGATAGAACGACAATCACTATACTTATTTCTCTTATTATTATCAATCTAACTCATATTATTAGCCATATTATGCTTATATGATCGATAGAACGACAATTACTATACTTATTACACTCACTGTTATCAATCTAACTCATATTATTAGCCATATTATGCTTATATGATCGATAGAACGACAATTACTATACTTATTACTCTTATTATTATCAATGGAACTCATATTATTAGCCATATTGTGCTTATATGATCGATAGAACGACAATTACTATACTTATTACTCTTATTATTATCAATGGAACTCATATTATTAGCCATATTGTGCTTATATGATCGATAGAACGACAATTACTATACTTATTACTCTTATTATTATCAATGGAACTCATATTATTAGCCATATTGTGCTTATATGATCGATAGAACGACAATTACTATACTTATTACACTCACTGTTATCAATCCAACTCATATTATTAACCATATTATGCAGATATGATCGATAGAACGACAATTACTATACTCATTACTCTTATTATTATCAATCTAACTCATATTGTTAATCATATTATGCAGATATGATCGATAGAACTACAATTACTATACACATTACTCTTATTTTTATCAATCTACCTCATATTATTCGCCATATTATGCTTATATGATCGATAGAACGACAATTACTATACTTATTACACTCACTGTTATCAATCTAACTCATATTATTAGACATATTATGCTTATATGATCGATAGAACGACAATTACTATACTTACTACACTCACTATTATCAATCTAACTCATATTATTAACCATGTTATGCAGATATGATCGATAGAACGACAATTACTATACTTATTACTCTTATTATTATCAATGGAACTCATATTATTAGCCATGTTATGCTTATATGATCGATAGAACGACAATTACTATACTCATTACTCTTATTATTATCAATCTAACTCATATTATTAGCCATATTATGCTTATATGATCGATAGAACGACAATTACTATACTTATTACTCTTATTATTATCAATGGAACTCATATTATTAGCCATATTGTGCTTATATGATCGATAGAACGACAATTACTATACTTATTACACTCACTATTATCAATCTAACTCATATTATTAACCATGTTATGCAGATATGATCGATAGAACGACAATTACTATACTTATTACTCTTATTATTATCAATGGAACTCATATTATTAGCCATGCTATGCTTATATGATCGATAGAACGACAATTACTATACTCATTTCTCTTATTATTATCAATCTAGCTCATATTATTAGCCATATTATGCTTATATGATCGATAGAACGACAATTACTATACTCATTACTCTTATTGCTATCAATCTAACTTATATTATTAGCCGTATTATGCTTATATGATCGATAGAACGACAATCACTATACTTATTTCTCTTATTATTATCAATCTAACTCATATTATTAGCCATATTATGCTTATATGATCGATAGAACGACAATTACTATACTTATTACACTCACTGTTATCAATCTAACTCATATTATTAGCCATATTATGCTTATATGATCGATAGAACGACAATTACTATACTTATTACTCTTATTATTATCAATGGAACTCATATTATTAGCCATATTGTGCTTATATGATCGATAGAACGACAATTACTATACTTATTACTCTTATTATTATCAATGGAACTCATATTATTAGCCATATTGTGCTTATATGATCGATAGAACGACAATTACTATACTTATTACACTCACTGTTATCAATCCACCTCATATTATTAACCATATTATGCAGATATGATCGATAGAACGACAATTACTATACTTTTTACTCTTATTATTATCAATCTAACTCATATTATTAGCCATATTATGCTTATATGATCGATAGAACGACAATTTCTATACTCATTACTCTTATTGTTATCAATCTAACTCATATTATTAGCCATATTATGCTTGTATGATCGATAGAACGACAATTACTATACTTATTACACTCACTGTTATCAATCCAACTCATATTATTAACCATATTATGCAGATATGATCGATAGAACGACAATTACTATACTCATTACTCTTATTATTATCAATCTAACTCATATTGTTAATCATATTATGCAGATATGATCGATAGAACTACAATTACTATACACACTACTCTTATTTTTATCAATCTACCTCATATTATTCGCCATATTATGCTTATATGATCGATAGAACGACAATTACTATACTTATTACACTCACTGTTATCAATCTAACTCATATTATTAGCCATATTATGCTTATATGATCGATAGAACGACAATTACTATACTCATTACTCTTATTGTTATCAATCTAACTCATATTATTAGCCATATTATGCTTATATGATCGATAGAACGACAATTACTATACTTATTACACTCACTGTTATCAATCCAACTCATATTATTAACCATGTTATGCAGATATGATCGATAGAACGACAATTACTATACTTATTACTCTTATTATTATCAATGGAACTCATATTATTAGCCATTGTATGCTTATATGATCGATAGAACGACAATTACTATACTCATTACTCTTATTATTATCAATCTAACTCATATTATTAGCCATATTATGCTTATATGATCGATAGAACGACAATTACTATACTTATTTCTCTTATTATTATCAATCTAACTCATATTATTAGCCATATTGTGCTTATATGATCGATAGAACGACAATTACTATACTTATTACACTCACTGTTATCAATCCAACTCATATTATTAACCATATTATGCAGATGTGATCGATAGAACGACAATTACTATACTCATTACTCTTATTATTATCAATCTAACTCATATTATTAGCCATATTATGCTTATATGATCGATAGTACGACAATTACTATACTTATTACACTCACTATTATCAATCTAACTCATATTATTAATCATGTTATGCAGATATGATCGATAGAACGATAATTACTATACTTATTACTCTTATTATTAACATTCTAACTCATATTATTAGCCATATTATGCTTATATGATCGATAGAACGACAATTACTATACTTATTACTCTTATTATTATCAATCTAACTCATATTATTAATCATATTATGCAGATATGATCGATAGAACTACAATTACTATACTCATTACTCTTATTTTTATCAATCTACCTCATATTATTCGCCATATTATGCTTATATGATCGATAGAACGACAATTACTATACTTATTACACTCACTGTTATCAATCTAACTCATATTATTAGCCATATTATGCTTATATGGTCGATCGAACGACAATTACTATACTTATTACACTCACTGCTATCAATCTAACTCATATTATTAGCCATATTATGTTTATATGATCGGTAGAATGATAATTACTATACTTATTACTCTTATTATTATCAATCTAACTCATATTGTTAATCATATTATGCAGATATGATCGATAGAACTACAATTACTATACTCATTACTCTTATTTTTATCAATCTACCTCATATTATTCGCCACATTATGCTTATATGATCGATAGAACGACAATTACTATACTTATTACACTCACTGTTATCAATCTAACTCATATTATTAGCCATATTATGCTTATATGATCGATAGAACGACAATTACTATACTGATTACACTCACTATTATCAATCTAACTCATATTATTAACCATGTTATGCAGATATGATCGATAGACCGACAATTACTATACTTATTACTCTTATTATTATCAATGGAACTCATATTATTAGCCATGTTATGCTTATATGATCGATAGAACGACAATTACTATACTCATTACTCTTATTATTATCAATCTAATTCATATTATTAGCCATATTATGCTTATATGATCGATAGAACGACAATTACTATACTTATTTCTCTTATTATTATCAATCTAACTCATATTATTAGCCATATTATGCTTATATGATCGATAGAACGACAATTACTATACTTATTACACTCACTGCTATCAATCTAACTCATATTATTAGCCATATTATGTTTATATGATCGGTAGAATGATAATTACTATACTTCTTATTCTTATTATTATCAATCTAACTCATATTATTAATCATATTATGCAGATATGATCGATAGAACTACAATTACTATACTCATTACTCTTATTTTTATCAATCTAACTCATATTATTCGCCATATTATGCTTATATGATTGATAGAACGACAATTACTATACTTATTACACTCACTGTTATCAATCTAACTCATATTATTAGCCATATTATGCTTATATGATCGATAGAACGACAATTACTATACTTATTACTGTTATTATTATCAATGGAACTCATATTATTAGCCATATTGTGCTTCTATGATCGATAGAACGACAATTACTATACTTATTACTCTTATTATTATCAATGGAACTCATATTAATAGCCGTATTGTGCTTATATGATCGATAGAACGACAATTACTATACTTATTACACTCACTGTTATCAATCCACCTCATATTATTAACCATATTATGCAGATATGATCGATAGAACGACAATTACTATACTTTTTACTCTTATTATTATCAATCTAACTCATATTATTAGCCATATTATGCTTATATGATCGATAGAACGACAATTTCTATACTCATTACTCTTATTGTTATCAACCTAACTCATATTATTAGCCATGTTATGCTTATATGATCGATAGAACGACAATTACTATACTTATTACACTCACTGTTATCAATCCAACTCATATTATTAACCATATTATGCAGATATGATCGATAGAACGACAATTACTATACTCATTACTCTTATTATTATCAATCTAACTCATATTGTTAATCATATTATGCAGATATGATCGATAGAACTACAATTACTATACACGTTACTCTTATTTTTATCAATCTACCTCATATTATTCGCCATATTATGCTTATATGATCGATAGAACGACAATTACTATACTTATTACACTCACTGTTATCAATGTAACTCATATTATTAGCCATATTATGCTTATATGATCGATAGAACGACAATTACTATACTTACTACACTCACTATTATCAATCTAACTCATATTATTAACCATGTTATGCAGATATGATCGATAGAACGACAATTACTATACTTACTACTCTTATTATTATCAATGGAACTCATATTATTAGCCATGTTATGCTTATATGATCGATAGAACGATAATTACTATACTTATTGCTCTTATTATTAACAATCTAACTCATATTATTAGCCATATTATGCTTATATGATCGATAGAACGACAATTACTATACTTATTACACTCACTGTTATCAATCTAACTCATATTATTAGCCATATTATGCTTATATGATCGATAGAACGACAATTACTATACTCATTACTCTTATTGTTATCAATCTAACTCATATTATTAGCCATATTATGCTTATATGATCGATAGAACGACAATTACTATACTTATTACACTCACTGTTATCAATCCAACTCATATTATTAACCATGTTATGCAGATATGATCGATAGAACGACAATTACTATACTTATTACTCTTATTATTATCAATGGAACTCATATTATTAGCCATTTTATGCTTATATGATCGATAGAACGACAATTACTATACTCATTACTCTTATTATTATCAATCTAACTCATATTATTAGCCATATTATGCTTATATGATCGATAGAACGACAATTACTATACTTATTTCTCTTATTATTATCAATCTAACTCATATTATTAGCCATATTGTGCTTATATGATCGATAGAACGACAATTACTATACTTATTACACTCACTGTTATCAATCCAACTCATATTATTAACCATATTATGCAGATGTGATCGATAGAACGACAATTACTATACTCATTACTCTTATTATTAACATTCTAACTCATATTATTAGCCATATTATGCTTATATGATCGATAGAACGACAATTACTATACTTATTACTCTCACTGTTATCAATCTAACTCATATTATTAGCCATATTATGCTTATATGATCGATAGAACGACAATTACTATACTTATTACTCTTATTATTATCAATCTAACTCATATTATTAATCACATTATGCAGATATGATCGATAGAACTACAATTACTATACTCATTACTCTTATTTTTATCAATCTACCTCATATTATTCGCCATATTATGCTTATATGATCGATAGAACGACAATTACTATACTTATTACACTCACTGTTATCAATCTAACTCATATTATTAGCCATATTATGCTTATATGGTCGATAGAACGACAATTACTATACTTATTACACTCACTGCTATCAATCTAACTCATATTATTAGCCATATTATGTTTATATGATCGGTAGAATGATAATTACTATACTTATTACTCTTATTATTATCAATCTAACTCATATTGTTAATCATATTATGCAGATATGATCGATAGAACTACAATTACTATACTCATTACTCTTATTTTTATCAATCTACCTCATATTATTCGCCACATTATGCTTATATGATCGATAGAACGACAATTACTATACTTATTACACTCACTGTTATCAATCTAACTCATATTATTAGCCATATTATGCTTATATGATCGATAGAACGACAATTACTATACTTATTACTCTTATTATTATCAATCTAACTCATATTATTAATCACATTATGCAGATATGATCGATAGAACTACAATTACTATACTCATTACTCTTATTTTTATCAATCTACCTCATATTATTCGCCATATTATGCTTATATGATCGATAGAACGACAATTACTATACTTATTACACTCACTGTTATCAATCTAACTCATATTATTAGCCATATTATGCTTATATGGTCGATAGAACGACAATTACTATACTTATTACACTCACTGCTATCAATCTAACTCATATTATTAGCCATATTATGTTTATATGATCGGTAGAATGATAATTACTATACTTATTACTCTTATTATTATCAATCTAACTCATATTGTTAATCATATTATGCAGATATGATCGATAGAACTACAATTACTATACTCATTACTCTTATTTTTATCAATCTACCTCATATTATTCGCCACATTATGCTTATATGATCGATAGAACGACAATTACTATACTTATTACACTCACTGTTATCAATCTAACTCATATTATTAGCCATATTATGCTTATATGATCGATAGAACGACAATTACTATACTGATTACACTCACTATTATCAATCTAACTCATATTATTAACCATGTTATGCAGATATGATCGATAGACCGACAATTACTATACTTATTACTCTTATTATTATCAATGGAACTCATATTATTAGCCATGTTATGCTTATATGATCGATAGAACGACAATTACTATACTCATTACTCTTATTATTATCAATCTAATTCATATTATTAGCCATATTATGCTTATATGATCGATAGAACGACAATTACTATACTTATTTCTCTTATTATTATCAATCTAACTCATATTATTAGCCATATTATGCTTATATGATCGATAGAACGACAATTACTATACTTATTACACTCACTGCTATCAATCTAACTCATATTATTAGCCATATTATGTTTATATGATCGGTAGAATGATAATTACTATACTTATTATTCTTATTATTATCAATCTAACTCATATTATTAATCATATTATGCAGATATGATCGATAGAACTACAATTACTATACTCATTACTCTTATTTTTATCAATCTAACTCATATTATTCGCCATATTATGCTTATATGATTGATAGAACGACAATTACTATACTTATTACACTCACTGTTATCAATCTAACTCATATTATTAGCCATATTATGCTTATATGATCGATAGAACGACAATTACTATACTTATTACTGTTATTATTATCAATGGAACTCATATTATTAGCCATATTGTGCTTCTATGATCGATAGAACGACAATTACTATACTTATTACTCTTATTATTATCAATGGAACTCATATTAATAGCCGTATTGTGCTTATATGATCGATAGAACGACAATTACTATACTTATTACACTCACTGTTATCAATCCACCTCATATTATTAACCATATTATGCAGATATGATCGATAGAACGACAATTACTATACTTTTTACTCTTATTATTATCAATCTAACTCATATTATTAGCCATATTATGCTTATATGATCGATAGAACGACAATTTCTATACTCATTACTCTTATTGTTATCAACCTAACTCATATTATTAGCCATGTTATGCTTATATGATCGATAGAACGACAATTACTATACTTATTACACTCACTGTTATCAATCCAACTCATATTATTAACCATATTATGCAGATATGATCGATAGAACGACAATTACTATACTCATTACTCTTATTATTATCAATCTAACTCATATTGTTAATCATATTATGCAGATATGATCGATAGAACTACAATTACTATACACGTTACTCTTATTTTTATCAATCTACCTCATATTATTCGCCATATTATGCTTATATGATCGATAGAACGACAATTACTATACTTATTACACTCACTGTTATCAATCTAACTCATATTATTAGCCATATTATGCTTATATGATCGATAGAACGACAATTACTATACTTATTACACTCACTGTTATCAATCCAACTCATATTATTAACCATATTATGCAGATGTGATCGATAGAACGACAATTACTATACTCATTACTCTTATTATTATCAATCTAACTCATATTATTAGCCATATTATGCTTATATGATCGATAGTACGACAATTACTATACTTATTACACTCACTATTATCAATCTAACTCATATTATTAATCATGTTATGCAGATATGATCGATAGAACGATAATTACTATACTTATTACTCTTATTATTAACATTCTAACTCATATTATTAGCCATATTATGCTTATATGATCGATAGAACGACAATTACTATACTTATTACTCTCACTGTTATCAATCTAACTCATATTATTAGCCATATTATGCTTATATGATCGATAGAACGACAATTACTATACTTATTACTCTTATTATTATCAATCTAACTCATATTATTAATCATATTATGCAGATATGATCGATAGAACTACAATTACTATACTCATTACTCTTATTTTTATCAATCTACCTCATATTATTCGCCACATTATGCTTATATGATCGATAGAACGACAATTACTATACTTATTACACTCACTGTTATCAATCTAACTCATATTATTAGCCATATTATGCTTATATGATCGATAGAACGACAATTACTATACTTATTACACTCACTATTATCAATCTAACTCATATTATTAACCATGTTATGCAGATATGATCGATAGACCGACAATTACTATACTTATTACTCTTATTATTATCAATGGAACTCATATTATTAGCCATGTTATGCTTATATGATCGATAGAACGACAATTACTATACTCATTTCTCTTATTATTATCAATCTAGCTCATATTATTAGCCATATTATGCTTATATGATCGATAGAACGACAATTACTATACTCATTACTCTTATTGCTATCAATCTAACTCATATTATTAGCCGTATTATGCTTATATGATCGATAGAACGACAATCACTATACTTATTTCTCTTATTATTATCAATCTAACTCATATTATTAGCCATATTATGCTTATATGATCGATAGAACGACAATTACTATACTTATTACACTCACTGTTATCAATCTAACTCATATTATTAGCCATATTATGCTTATATGATCGATAGAACGACAATTACTATACTTATTACTCTTATTATTATCAATGGAACTCATATTATTAGCCATATTGTGCTTATATGATCGATAGAACGACAATTACTATACTTATTACTCTTATTATTATCAATGGAACTCATATTATTAGCCATATTGTGCTTATATGATCGATAGAACAACAATTACTATACTTATTACACTCACTGTTATCAATCCACCTCATATTATTAACCATATTATGCAGATATGATCGATAGAACGACAATTACTATACTTTTTACTCTTATTATTATCAATCTAACTCATATTATTAGCCATATTATGCTTATATGATCGATAGAACGACAATTTCTATACTCATTACTCTTATTGTTATCAATCTAACTCATATTATTAGCCATATTATGCTTGTATGATCGATAGAACGACAATTACTATACTTATTACACTCACTGTTATCAATCCAACTCATATTATTAACCATATTATGCAGATATGATCGATAGAACGACAATTACTATACTTTTTACTCTTATTATTATCAATCTAACTCATATTATTAGCCATATTATGCTTATATGATCGATAGAACGACAATTTCTATACTCATTACTCTTATTATTATCAATCTAACTCATATTATTCGCCATATTATGCTATATGATCGATAGAACGACAATTACTATACTTATTACACTCACTGTTATCAATCTAACTCATATTATTAGCCATATTATGCTTATATGATCGATAGAACGACAATTACTATACTTATTACTCTTATTATTATCAATGGAACTCATATTATTAGCCATATTGTGCTTATATGATAGATAGAACGACAATTACTATACTTATTACACTCACTGTTATCAATCCACCTTATATTATTAACCATATTATGCAGATATGATCGATAGAACGACAATTACTATACTTTTTACTCTTATTATTATCAATCTAACTCATATTATTAGCCATATTATGCTTATATGATCGATAGAACGACAATTACTATACTCATTACTCTTATTGCTATCAATCTAACTCATATTATTAGCCATATTATGCTTATATGATCGATAGAACGACAATTACTATACTTATTACTCTTATTATTATCAATGGAACTCATATTATTAGCCATATTGTGCTTCTATGATCGATAGAACGACAATTACTATACTTATTACTCTTATTATTATCAATGGAACTCATATTATTGGCCATATTGTGCGTATATGATCGATAGAACGACAATTACTATACCTATTACACTCACTGTTATCAATCCACCTCATATTATTAACCATATTATGCAGATATGATCGATAGAACGACAATTACTATACTTTTTACTCTTATTATTATCAATCTAACTCATATTATTAGCCATATTATGCTTATATGATCGATAGAACGACAATTTCTATACTCATTACTCTTATTGTTATCAATCTTACTCATATTATTAGCCATATTATGCTTATATGATCGATAGAACGACAATTACTATACTTATTACACTCACTGTTATCAATCCAACTCATATTATTAGCCATATTATGCTTATATGATCGATAGAACGACAATTACTATACTTACTACACTCACTATTATCAATCTAACTCATATTATTAACCATGTTATGCAGATATGATCGATAGAACGACAATTACTATACTTATTACTCTTATTATTATCAATCTAACTCATATTATTAGCCATATTATGCTTATATGATCGATAGAACGACAATTTCTATACTCATTACTCTTATTATTATCAATCTAACTCATATTATTAGCCATATTATGCTTATATGATCGATAGAACGACAATTACTATACTTATTACACTCACTGCTATCAATCTAACTCATATTATTCGCCATATTATGCTTATATGATCGATAGAACGACAATTACTATACTTATTACACTCACTGTTATCAATCTAACTCATATTATTAGCCATATTATGCTTGTATGATCGATAGAACGACAATTACTATACTTATTTCTCTTATTATTATCAATCTAACTCATATTATTAGCCATATTATGCTTATATGATCGATAGAACGACAATTACTATACTTATTAAACTCACTGCTCGCAATCTAACTCATATTATTAGCCATATTATGTTTATATGATCGGTAGAATGATAATTACTATACTTATTACTCTTATTATTATCAATCTAACTCATATTGTTAATCATATTATGCAGATATGATCGATAGAACTACAATTACTATACTCATTTCTCTTATTTTTATCAATCTACCTCATATTATTCGCCATATTATGCTTATATGATCGATAGAACGACAATTACTATACTTATTACACTCACTGTTATCAATCTAACTCATATTATTATCCATATTATGCTTATATGATCGATCGAACGACAATTACTATACTTATTACACTCACTATTATCAATCTAACTCATATTATTAGCCATGTTATAGTTATATGACCGATAGAACGACAATTACTATACTTATTACACTCACTATTTTCAATCTAACTGAGATTATTAACCATGTTATGCTTATATGATCCTTGGGCGACAATTACTATACTCATTACTCTTATTATTATCAATCTAACTCATATTATTAGCCATATTATGCTTATATGATCGATAGAACGACAATTACTATACTTATTACACTCACTGTTATCAATCCAACTCATTTTATTAACCATATTATGCAGATATGAT
>NW_027474737.1:0-30262 GCF_050947335.1 Megachile rotundata | reverse complement strand
GCCAATAATATGAGTTAGATTGATAATAATAAGAGTAATAAGTATAGTAATTATCGTTCTATCGATCATATCTCCTTAATATGGATAATAATATGAGTTAGATTGATAATAGTGAGTGTAATAAGTATAGTAATTGTCGTTCTATCGATCATATAAGCATAATATGGCTAATAATATGAGTTAGATTCATAATAATTAGTGTAATGAGTATAGTAATTCTCGTACTATCGATAATATAAGCATAATATGGCTAATAATATGAGTTAGGTTGATAATAATAAGAGTAATAAGTATAGTAATTGTCTTTCTATCGATCATATCTCCATAATATGGTTAATAATATGAGTTAGATTGATAATAGTGAGTGTAATAAGTATAGTAATTGTCGTTCTATCGATCATATAAGCATAATATGGCTAATAATATGAGTTAGATTGATAATAATACGAGTAATAAGTATAGTAATTGTCGTTCTATCGATCATATAAGCATAATATGGCTAATAATATGAGTTAGATTGATAATAATACGAGTAATAAGTATAGTAATTGTCGTACTATCGATCATATAAGCATAATATGGCTAATAATATGAGTTAGATTTATAATAATAAGAGTAATGGTTATAGTAATTGTCGTACTTTCGATCATATAAGTATAATATGGCCAATAATATGTGGTAGATTGATAATAATGAGAGTAATAAGTATAGCCATTGTCGTTCTATCGATCATATAAGCATAATATGGCTAATAATATGAGTTAGATTGATAATAGTGAGTGTAATAAGTATAGTAATTGTCGTTCTATCGATCATATAAGCATAATATGGCTAATAATATGAGTTAGATTCATAATAATAAGTGTAATGAGTATAGTAATTCTCGTACTATCGATCATATAAGCATAATATGGCTAATAACATGAGTTACATTGATAATAAAAAGAGTAATAAGTATAGTAATTGTCGTTCTCTCGATCATATCGCCATCATATGGTTAATGATATGAGTTAGATTGATAATAGTGAGTGTAATAAGTATAGTAATTGTCGTTCTATCGATCATATAAGCATAATATGGCTAATAATATGAGTTAGATTTATAATAATAAGAGTAATAAGTATAGTAATAGTCGTTCTATCGATCATATAAGCATAATATGGCTACTAATATGAGTTAGATTGATAATAATAAGAGTAATAGGTATAGTAATTGTCGTTCTATCGATGATATCTGCATAATATGGTTAATAATATGAGTTAGATTGATAATAATAAGAGTAATAAGTACAGTAGTAGTCGGTCTATCGATCATATAAGCATAATATGGCTACTAATATGAGTTAGGTTGATAATAATAAGAGTAATAAGTATAGTAATTGTCTTTCTATCGATCATATCGCCATCATATGGTTAATGATATGAGTTAGATTGATAATAGTGAGTGTAATAAGTATAGTAATTGTCGTTCTATCGATCATATAAGCATAATATGGCTAATAATATGAGTTAGATTGATAATAATACGAGTAATAAGTATAGTAATAGTCGTTCTATCGATCATATAAGCATAATATGGCTACTAATATGAGTTAGATTGATAATAATAAGAGTAATAAGTATAGTAATTGTCGTTCTATCGATGATATCTGCATAATATGGTTAATAATATGAGTTAGATTGATAATAATAAGAGTAATAAGTACAGTAGTAGTCGGTCTATCGATCATATAAGCATAATATGGCTACTAATATGAGTTAGATTGATAATAATAAGAGTAATAGGTGTAGTAATTGTCGTTCTATCGAAGATATCTGCATAATATGGTTAATAATATGAGGTAGATTGATAATAGTGAGTGTAATAAGTATAGTAATTGTCGTTCTATCGATCATATCTCCATAATAAGGTTAATAATATGAGTTAGATTGATAATAGTGAGTGTAATAAGTGTAGTAATTGTCGTTCTGTCGATCATATAAGCATAATATGGATAATAATATGAGTTAGATTGATAATAATAAGAGTAATAAGTATAGTAATTGTCGTTCTATCGATCATATCTCCATAATATGGTTAATAATATGAGTTAGATTTATAATAATAAGAGTAATATGTATAGTAATAGTCGTTCTATCGATCATATAAGCATAATATGGCTACTAATATGAGTTAGATTGATAATAATAAGAGTAATAAGTATAGTAATTGTCGTTCTATCGATGATATCTGCATAATATGGTTAATAATATGAGTTAGATTGATAATAATAAGAGTAATAAGTACAGTAGTAGTCGGTCTATCGATCATATAAGCATAATATGGCTACTAATATGAGTTAGATTGATAATAATAAGAGTAATAGGTGTAGTAATTGTCGTTCTATCGAAGATATCTGCATAATATGGTTAATAATATGAGGTAGATTGATAATAGTGAGTGTAATAAGTATAGTAATTGTCGTTCTATCGATCATATCTCCTTAATAAGGTTAATAAGATGAGTTAGATTGATAATAGTGAGTGTAATAAGTGTAGTAATTGTCGTTCTGTCGATCATATAAGCATAATATGGATAATAATATGAGTTAGATTGATAATAATAAGAGTAATAAGTATAGTAATTGTCGTTCTATCGATCATATCTCCATAATATGGTTAATAATATGAGTTAGATTGATAATAATACGAGTAATAAGTATAGTAATTGTCGTTCTATCGATCATATCGCCATCATATGGTTAATGATATGAGTTAGATTGATAATAGTGAGTGTAATAAGTATAGTAATTGTCGTTCTATCGATCATATAAGCATAATATGGCTAATAATATGAGTTAGATTTATAATAATAAGAGTAATAAGTATAGTAATAGTCGTTCTATCGATCATATAAGCATAATATGGCTACTAATATGAGTTAGATTTATAATAATAAGAGTAATAAGTATAGTAATTGTCGTTCTATCGATGATATCTGCATAATATGGTTAATAATATGAGTTAGATTGATAATAATAAGAGTAATAAGTACAGTAGTAGTCGGTCTATCGATCATATAAGCATAATATGGCTACTAATATGAGTTAGATTGATAATAATAAGAGTAATAGGTGTAGTAATTGTCGTTCTATCGAAGATATCTGCATAATATGGTTAATAATATGAGGTAGATTGATAATAGTGAGTGTAATAAGTATAGTAATTGTCGTTCTATCGATCATATCTCCATAATAAGGTTAATAATATGAGTTAGATTGATAATATTGAGTGTAATAAGTGTAGTAATTGTCGTTCTGTCGATCATATAAGCATAATATGGATAATAATATGAGTTAGATTGATAATAATAAGAGTAATAAGTATAGTAATTGTCGTTCTATCGATCATATCTCCATAATATGGTTAATAATATGAGTTAGATTTATAATAATAAGAGTAATAAGTATAGTAATAGTCGTTCTATCGATCATATAAGCATAATATGGCTACTAATATGAGTTAGATTGATAATAATAAGAGTAATAAGTATAGTAATTGTCGTTCTATCGATGATATCTGCATAATATGGTTAATAATATGAGTTAGATTGATAATAATAAGAGTAATAAGTACAGTAGTAGTCGGTCTATCGATCATATAAGCATAATATGGCTACTAATATGAGTTAGATTGATAATAATAAGAGTAATAGGTGTAGTAATTATCGTTCTATCGAAGATATCTGCATAATATGGTTAATAATATGAGGTAGATTGATAATAGTGAGTGTAATAAGTATAGTAATTGTCGTTCTATCGATCATATCTCCATAATAAGGTTAATAAGATGAGTTAGATTGATAATAGTGAGTGTAATAAGTGTAGTAATTGTCGTTCTGTCGATCATATAAGCATAATATGGATAATAATATGAGTTAGATTGATAATAATAAGAGTAATAAGTATAGTAATTGTCGTTCTATCGATCATATCTCAATAATATGGTTAATAATATGAGTTAGATTGATAATAATACGAGTAATAAGTATAGTAATTGTCGTTCTATCGATCATATCTCCATAATATGGTTAATAATATGAGTTAGATTGATAATGGTGAGTGTAATAAGTATAGTAATTGTCGTTCTATTGATGATATAAGCATAATATGGCCAATAATATGAGTTCGATTGATAATAATAAGAGTAATAAGTATAGTAGTTGTCGTTCTATCGATCATATCTCCATAATATGGTTAATAATATGAGTTAGATTGATAATAATACGAGTAATAAGTATAGTAATTGTCGTTCTATCGATCATATCGCCATCATATGGTTAATGATATGAGTTAGATTGATAATAGTGAGTGTAATAAGTATAGTAATTGTCGTTCTATCGATCATATAAGCATAATATGGCTAATAATATGAGTTAGATTTATAATAATAAGAGTAATAAGTATAGTAATAGTCGTTCTATCGATCATATAAGCATAATATGGCTACTAATATGAGTTAGATTGATAATAATAAGAGAAATAAGTATAGTAATTGTCGTTCTATCGATGATATCTGCGTAATATGGTTAATAATATGAGTTAGATTGATAATATTGAGTGTAATAAGTATAGTAATTGTCGTTCTATCGATCATATAAGCATAATATGGCTAATAATATGAATTAGATTTATAGTAATAAGAGTAATAAGTATAGTAATAGTCGTTCTATCGATCATATAAGCATAATATGGCTAATAATATGAGTTAGATTGATAATAATAAGAGTAATGGGTATAGTAATTCTCGTACTATCGATCATATAAGCATAATATGGCTAATAACATGAGTTACATTGATAATAAAAAGAGTAATAAGTATAGTAATTGTCGTTCTATCGATCATATCGCCATCATATGGTTAATGATATGAGTTAGATTGATAATAGTGAGTGTAATAAGTATAGTAATTGTCGTTCTATCGATCATATAAGCATAATATGGCTAATAATATGAGTTAGATTTATAATAATAAGAGTAATAAGTATAGTAATAGTCGTTCTATCGATCATATAAGCATAATATGGCTACTAATATGAGTTAGATTGATAATAATAAGAGTAATAAGTATAGTAATTGTCGTTCTATCGATGATATCTGCATAATATGGTTAATAATATGAGTTAGATTGATAATAATAAGAGTAATAAGTACAGTAGTAGTCGGTCTATCGATCATATAAGCATAATATGGCTACTAATATGAGTTAGATTGATAATAATAAGAGTAATAGGTGTAGTAATTGTCGTTCTATCGAAGATATCTGCATAATATGGTTAATAATATGAGGTAGATTGATAATAGTGAGTGTAATAAGTATAGTAATTGTCGTTCTATCGATCATATCTCCATAATAAGGTTAATAATATGAGTTAGATTGATAATAGTGAGTGTAATAAGTGTAGTAATTGTCGTTCTGTCGATCATATAAGCATAATATGGATAATAATATGAGTTAGATTGATAATAATAAGAGTAATAAGTATAGTAATTGTCGTTCTATCGATCATATCTCCATAATATGGTTAATAATATGAGTTAGATTGATAATAATACGAGTAATAAGTATAGTAATTGTCGTTCTATCGATCATATCTCCATAATATGGTTAATAATATGAGTTAGATTGATAATGGTGAGTGTAATAAGTATAGTAATTGTCGTTCTATTGATGATATAAGCGTAATATGGCCAATAATATGAGTTCGATTGATAATAATAAGAGTAATAAGTATAGTAGTTGTCGTTCTATCGATCATATCTCCATAATATGGTTAATAATATGAGTTAGATTGATAATAATACGAGTAATAAGTATAGTAATTGTCGTTCTATCGATCATATCTCCATAATAAGGTTAATAATATGAGTTAGATTGATAATAGTGAGTGTAATAAGTGTAGTAATTGTCGTTCTATCGATCATATAAGCATAATATGGCTAATAATATGAGTTAGATTCATAATAATAAGAGTAATGAGTATAGTAATTCTCGTACTATCGATCATATAAGCATAACATGGCTAATAATATGAGTTAGATTGATAATAATAAGAGTAATGAGTATAGTAATTGTCGTTCTATCGATCATATCTCCATAATATGGTTAATAATGTGAGTTAGATTGATAATAGTGAGTGTACTAAGTATAGTAATTGTCGTTCTATTGATCATATAAGCATAACATGGCTAATAATATGAGTTAGATTGATAATAATACGAGTAATAAGTATAGTAATTGTCGTTCTATCGATCATATAAGCATAATATGGCTAATAATATGAGTTAGATTTATAATAATAAGAGTAATGGTTATAGTAATTGTCGTACTTTCGATCATATAAGTATAATATGGCCAATAATATGTGGTAGATTGATAATAATGAGAGTAAGAAGTATAGTCATTGTCGTTCTATCGATCATATAAGCATAATATGGCTAATAATATGAGTTAGATTGATAATAATAAGAGTAATGAGTATAGTAATTGTCGTTCTATCGATCATATCTCCATAATATGGTTAATAATGTGAGTTAGATTGATAATAGTGAGTGTACTAAGTATAGTAATTGTCGTTCTATTGATCATATAAGCATAACATGGCTAATAATATGAGTTACATTGATAATAATACGAGTAATAAGTATAGTCATTGTCGTTCTATCGATCATATAAGCATAATATGGCTAATAATATGAGTTAGATTGATAATAATAGGAGTAATGAGTATAGTAATTGTCGTACTATCGGTCATATTAGCATAATATGGCTAATAATATGAGTTAGATTGATAATAGTGAGTGTGATAAGTATAGTAGTTGTCGTTGTATCGATCATATAAGCATAATATGGCTAATAATATGAGTTAGATTGATAATGATTAGAGTAATAAGTATAGTAATTGTCGTTCTATCGATCATATCTCCATAATATGGTTAATAATATGAGTTAGATAGATAATAATAAGCGTAATTAGTATAGTAATTGCCGTACTATCGGTCATATTAGCATAATTATGCTAATAATATGAGTTAGATTGATAATTATAAGAGTAATATGTATAGCAATTGTCGTTCTATCGATCATATCTCCATAATATGGTTAATAATATGAGTTAGATTGATAATAGTGAGTGTAATAAGTTTAGTAATTGTCGTTCTATCGATCATATAAGCATAATATGGCTACTAATATGAGTTAGATTGATAATAGTAAGAGTAATAAGTATAGTAATTGTCGTTCTATCGATAATATCTGCATAATATGGTTAATAATATGAGTTAGATTGATAGTAATAAGAGTAATAAGTATAGTAATTGTCGTTCTATCGATAATATAAGCATAATATGGCTACTAATATGAGTTAGATTGATAATAATACGAGTAATAAGTATAGTCATTGTCGTTCTATCGATCATATCTCCATAATATGGTTAATAATATGAGTTAGATTGATAATAATAAGAGTAATAAGTACAGTAGTAGTCGGTCTATCGATCATATAAGCATAATATGCCTACTAATATGAGTTAGATTGATAATAATAAGAGTAATAGGTGTAGTAATTGTCGTTCTATCGAAGATATCTGCATAATATGGTTAATAATATGAGGTAGATTGATAATAGTGAGTGTAATAAGTATAGTAATTGTCGTTCTATCGATCATATCTCCATAATAAGGTTAATAATATGAGTTAGATTGATAGTAATAAGAGTAATAAGTATAGTAATTGTCGTTTTATTGATGATATAAGCATAATATGGCCAATAATATGAGTTCGATTGATAATAATAAGAGTAATAAGTATAGTAGTTGTCGTTCCATCGATCATATCTCCATAATATGGTTAATAATATGAGTTAGATTGATAATAATACGAGTAATAAGTATAGTAATTGTCGTTCTATCGATCATATCTCCATAATATGGTTAATAATATGAGTTAGATTGATAATGGTGAGTGTAATAAGTATAGTAATTGTCGTTCTATTGATGATATAAGCATAATATGGCCAATAATATGAGTTAGATTGATAATAATAAGAGTAATAAGTATAGTAATTATCGTTCTATCGATCATATCTCCTTAATATGGATAATAATATGAGTTAGATTGATAATAGTGAGTGTAATAAGTATAATAATTGTCGTTCTATCGATCATATCTGCATAATATGGTTAATAATATGAGTTAGATTGATAATAGTGAATGTAATAAGTGTAGTACTTGTCGTTCTATCGATCATATAAGCATAATATGGCTAATAATATGAGTTAGATTGATAATAATAAGAGTAAGGAGTATAGTAATTGTCGTACTATCGATCATATAAGCATAATAGGACTAATAATATGAGTTAGATTTATAGTAATAAGAGTAATGGTTATAGTAATTGTCGTACTTTCGATCATATAAGTATAATATGGCTAATAATATGAGGTAGATCGATAATAATGAGAGTAATAAGTATAGTCATTGTCGTTCTATCGATCATATAAGCATAATATGGCTAATAATGTGAGTTAGATTGCTAATAGTAAGAGTAATCAGTATAGTAATTCCCGTACTATCGGTCATATAAGCATAATATGGCTAATAATATGAGTTAGATTGATAATAATAAGCGTAATGAGTATAGTAATTGTCGTACTGTCGATCATATAGGCATAATATGGCTAATAATATGAGTTATATTTATAATAATAACAGTAATGGTTATAGTAATTGTCGTACTTTCGATCATATAAGTATAATATGGCTAATAATATGAGGTAGATTGATAATAATGGGAGTAATAAGTATAGTCATTGTTGTTCTATCGATCATATAAGCATAATATGGCTAATAATGTCAGTTAGATTGACAATAATAAGAGTAATGAGTATAGTAATTCTCGTACTATCGGTCATATAAGCATAATATGGCTAATAATATGAGTTAGATTGATAATTATAAGAGTAATAAGTATAGCAATTGTCGTTCTATCGATCATATAAGCATAATATGGCTAATAATATGAGTTAGATTGATAATAATAAGAGTAATGAGTATAGTAATTCTCGTACTATCGATCATATAAGCATAATATGGCTAATAACATGAGTTACATTGATAATAAAAAGAGTAATAAGTATAGTAATTGTCGTTCTATCGATCATATCTGCATAATATGGTTAATAATATATGTTAGATTGATAATAAAAAGAATAATATGTATAGTAATTGTCGTTCTATCGATCATATCGTCATCATATGGTTAATGATATGAGTTAGGTTGATAATAGTGAGTGTAATAAGTATAGTAATTGTCGTTCTATCGATCATATAAGCATAATATGGTTAATAATATGAGTTAGATTTATAATAATAAGAGTAATGAGTATAGTAATTCTCGTACTATCGATCATATAAGCATAATATGGCTAATAACATGAGTTACATTGATAATAATACGAGTAATACGTATAGTAATTGTCGTTCTATCGATCATATCTCCATAATATGGTTAATAATATGAGTTAGATTTATAATAATAAGAGTAATAAGTATAGTAATAGTCGTTCTATCGATCATATAAGCATAATATGGCTACTAATATGAGTTAGATTGATAAAAATAAGAGAAATAAGTATAGTAATTGTCGTTCTATCGATGATATCTGCGTAATATGGTTAATAATATGAGTTAGATTGATAATATTGAGTGTAATAAGTATAGTAATTGTCGTTCTATCGATCATATCTCCATAATATGGTTAATAATATGAGTTAGATTGATAACAGTGAGTGCAATAAGTATAGTAATTGTCGTTCTATCGATCATATAAGCATAATATGGCTAATAATATTAGTTAGATTGATAATAATAAGAGTAATGAGTATAGTAATTCTCGTACTATCGATCATATAAGCATAATATGGCTAATAACATGAGTTACATTGATAATAATACGAGTAATACGTATAGTAATTGTCGTTCTATCGATCATATCTCCATAATATGGTTAATAATATGAGTTAGATTGATAATGGTGAGTGTAATAAGTATAGTAATTGTCGTTCTATTGATGATATAAGCATAATATGGCCAATAATATGAGTTAGATTGATAATAATAAGAGTAATGAGTATAGTAATTCTCGTACTATCGATCATATAAGCATAATATGGCTAATAACATGAGTTACATTGATAATAATACGAGTAATACGTATAGTAATTGTCGTTCTATCGATCATATCTCCATAATATGGTTAATAATATGAGTTAGATTGATAATTATAAGAGTAATATGTATAGCAATTGTCGTTCTATCGATCATATCTCCATAATATGGCTAATAACATGAGTTACATTGATAATTAAAAGAGTAATAAGTATAGCAATTGTCGCTCTATCGATCATATCTCCATAATATGGTTAATAGTATGAGTTAGATTGATAAAGGTGAGTGTAATAAGTATAATAATTGTCGTTCTATCGATCATATCTGCATAATATGGTTAATAATATGAGTTAGATTGATAATAGTGAGTGTAATAAGTATAGTAATTGTCGTTCTATCGATCATATAAGCATAATATGGCTAATAATATGAGTTAGATTGATAATAATAAGAGTAATGAGTATAGTAATTGCCGTACTATCGGTCATATTAGCATAATTATGCTAATAATATGAGTTAGATTGATAATTATAAGAGTAATAAGTATAGCAATTGTCGTTCTATTGATCATATAAGCATAACATGGCTAATAATATGAGTTAGATTGATAATAATACGAGTAATAAGTATAGTCATTGTCGTTCTATCGATCATATAAGCATAATATGGCTAATAATATGAGTTAGATTGATAATAATAGGAGTAATGAGTATAGTAATTGTCGTACTATCGGTCATATTAGCATAATATGGCTAATAATATGAGTTAGATTGATAATAGTGAGTGTGATAAGTATAGTAGTTGTCGTTCTATCGATCATATAAGCATAATATGGCTAATAATATGAGTTAGATTGATAATGATTAGAGTAATAAGTATAGTAATTGTCGTTCTATTGATGATATAAGCATAATATGGCCAATAATATGAGTTAAATTGATAATAATAAGAGTAATTAGTATAGTAATTCTCGTACTATCGATCATATAAGCATAATATGGCTAATAACATGAGTTACATTGATAATTAAAAGAGTAATAAGTATAGCAATTGTCGCTCTATCGATCATATCTCCATAATATGGTTAATAATATGAGTTAGATTGATAAAGGTGAGTGTAATAAGTATAATAATTGTCGTTCTATCGATCATATCTGCATAATATGGTTAATAATATGAGTTAGATTGATAATAGTGAGTGTAATAAGTATAGTAATTGTCGTTCTATCGATCATATAAGCATAATATGGCTAATAATATGAGTTAGATTGATAATAATAAGAGTAAGGAGTATAGTAATTGTCGTACTATAGATCATATAAGCATAATATGGCTAATAATATGAGTTAGATTGACAATAATAAGAGTAATGAGTATAGTAATTCTCGTACTATCGGTCATATAAGCATAATATGGCTAATAATATGAGTTAGATTGATAATAATAAGAGTAATGAGTATAGTAATTGCCGTACTATCGGTCATATTAGCATAATTATGCTAATAATATGAGTTAGATTGATATTTATAAGAGTAATAAGTATAGCAATTGTCGTTCTATCGATCATATAAGCATAATATGGCTAATAATATGAGTTAGATTGATAATAATAAGAGTAATGAGTATAGTAATTCTCGTACTATCGATCATATAAGCATAATATGGCTAATAACATGAGTTACATTGATAATAAAAAGAGTAATAAGTATAGTAATTGTCGTTCTATCGATCATATCTGCATAATATGGTTAATAATATGAGTTAGATTGATAATAAAAAGAATAATATGTATAGTAATTGTCGTTCTATCGATCATATCGTCATCATATGGTTAATGATATGAGTTAGGTTGATAATAGTGAGTGTAATAAGTATAGTAATTGTCGTTCTATCGATCATATAAGCATAATATGGTTAATAATATGAGTTAGATTTATAATAATAAGAGTAATGAGTATAGTAATTCTCGTACTATCGATCATATAAGCATAATATGGCTAATAACATGAGTTACATTGATAATAATACGAGTAATACGTATAGTAATTGTCGTTCTATCGATCATATCTCCATAATATGGTTAATAATATGAGTTAGATTTATAATAATAAGAGTAATAAGTATAGTAATAGTCGTTCTATCGATCATATAAGCATAATATGGCTACTAATATGAGTTAGATTGATAAAAATAAGAGAAATAAGTATAGTAATTGTCGTTCTATCGATGATATCTGCGTAATATGGTTAATAATATGAGTTAGATTGATAATATTGAGTGTAATAAGTATAGTAATTGTCGTTCTATCGATCATATCTCCATAATATGGTTAATAATATGAGTTAGATTGATAATAGTGAGTGCAATAAGTATAGTAATTGTCGTTCTATCGATCATATAAGCATAATATGGCTAATAATATTAGTTAGATTGATAATAATAAGAGTAATGAGTATAGTAATTCTCGTACTATCGATCATATAAGCATAATATGGCTAATAACATGAGTTACATTGATAATAATACGAGTAATACGTATAGTAATTGTCGTTCTATCGATCATATCTCCATAATATGGTTAATAATATGAGTTAGATTGATAATGGTGAGTGTAATAAGTATAGTAATTGTCGTTCTATTGATGATATAAGCATAATATGGCCAATAATATGAGTTAGATTGATAATAATAAGAGTTATGAGTATAGTAATTCTCGTACTATCGATCATATAAGCATAATATGGCTAATAACATGAGTTACATTGATAATAATACGAGTAATACGTATAGTAATTGTCGTTCTATCGATCATATCTCCATAATATGGTTAATAATATGAGTTAGATTGATAATGGTGAGTGTAATAAGTATAGTAATTGTCGTTCTATTGATGATATAAGCATAATATGGCCAATAATATGAGTTAAATTGATAATAATAAGAGTAATGAGTATAGTAATTCTCGTACTATCGATCATATAAGCATAATATGGCTAATAACATGAGTTACATTGATAATTAAAAGAGTAATAAGTATAGCAATTGTCGCTCTATCGATCATATCTCCATAATATGGTTAATAATATGAGTTAGATTGATAAAGGTGAGTGTAATAAGTATAATAATTGTCGTTCTATCGATCATATCTGCATAATATGGTTAATAATATGAGTTAGATTGATAATAGTGAGTGTAATAAGTATAGTAATTGTCGTTCTATCGATCATATAAGCATAATATGGCTAATAATATGAGTTAGATTGATAATAATAAGAGTAATGAGTATAGTAATTGCCGTACTATCGGTCATATTAGCATAATTATGCTAATAATATGAGTTAGATTGATAATTATAAGAGTAATAAGTATAGCAATTGTCGTTCTATTGATCATATAAGCATAACATGGCTAATAATATGTGTTAGATTGATAATAATACGAGTAATAAGTATAGTCATTGTCGTTCTATCGATCATATAAGCATAATATGGTTAATAATATGAGTTAGATTGATAATAGTGAGTGTAATAAGTGTAGTAATTGTCGTTCTGTCGATCATATAAGCATAATATGGATAATAATATGAGTTAGATTGATAATAATAAGAGTAATAAGTATAGTAATTGTCGTTCTATCGATCATATCTCCATAATATGGTTAATAATATGAGTTAGATTGATAATAATACGAGTAATAAGTATAGTAATTGTCGTTCTATCGATCATATCTCCATAATATGGTTAATAATATGAGTTAGATTGATAATGGTGAGTGTAATAAGTATAGTAATTGTCGTTCTATTGATGATATAAGCATAATATGGCCAATAATATGAGTTCGATTGATAATAATAAGAGTAATAAGTATAGTAATTGTCGTTCTATCGATCATATCTCCATAATATGGTTAATAATATGAGTTAGATTGATAATAATACGAGTAATAAGTATAGTAATTGTCGTTCTATCGATCATATCTCCATAATATGGTTAATAATATGAGTTAGATTGATAATGGTGAGTGTAATAGGTATAGTAATTGTCGTTCTATTGATGATATAAGCATAATATGGCCAATAATATGAGTTAGATTGATAATAATAAGAGTAATGAGTATAGTAATTCTCGTACTATCGATCATATAAGCATAATATGGCTAATAACATGAGTTACATTGATAATAATACGAGTAATACGTATAGTAATTGTCGTTCTATCGATCATATCTCCATAATATGGTTAATAATATGAGTTAGATTGATAATGGTGAGTGTAACAAGTATAGTAATTGTCGTTCTATCGATCATATAAGCATAATATGGCTAATAATATGAGTTAGATTGATAATAGTGAGTGTAATAAGTATAGTAGTTGTCGTTCTATCGATCATATAAGCATAATATGGCTAATAATGTCAGTTAGATTGACAATAATAAGAGTAATGAGTATAGTAATTCTGGTACTATCGGTCATATAAGCATAATATGGCTAATAATATGAGTTAGATTGATAATAATAAGAGTAATGAGTATAGTAATTGCCGTACTATCGGTCATATTAGCATAATTATGCTAATAATATGAGTTAGATTGATAATTATAAGAGTAATAAGTATAGCAATTGTCGTTCTATCGATCATATCTCCATAATATGGTTAATAATATGAGTTAGATTGATAATGGTGAGTGTAACAAGTATAGTAATTGTCGTTCTATCGATCATATAAGCATAATATGGCTAATAATATGAGTTAGATTGATAATAATAAGAGTAATGAGTATAGTAATTCTCGTACTATCGATCATATAAGCATAATATGGCTAATAACATGAGTTACATTGATAATAAAAAGAGTAATAAGTATAGTAATTGTCGTTCTATCGATCATATCGCCATCATATGGTTAATGATATGAGTTAGATTGATAATAGTGAGTGTAATAAGTATATTAATTGTCGTTCTATCGATCATATAAGCATAATATGGCTAATAATATGAGTTAGATTTATAATAATAAGAGTAATAAGTATAGTAATAGTCGTTCTATCGATCATATAAGCATAATATGGCTACTAATATGAGTTAGATTGATAATAATAAGAGTAATAAGTATAGTAATTGTCGTTCTATCGATGATATCTGCATAATATGGTTAATAATATGAGTTAGATTTATAATAATAAGAGTAATAAGTATAGTAATAGTCGTTCTATCGATCATATAAGCATAATATGGCTACTAATATGAGTTAGATTGATAATAATAAGAGTAATAAGTATAGTAATTGTCGTTCTATCGATGATATCTGCGTAATATGGTTAATAATATGAGTTAGATTGATAATATTGAGTGTAATAAGTATAGTAATTGTCGTTCTATTGATCATATCTCCATAATATGGTTAATAATATGAGTTAGATTGATAATAGTGAGTGCAATAAGTATAGTAATTGTCGTTCTATCGATCATATAAGCATAATATGGCTAATAATATGAGTTAGATTGATAATAATAAGAGTAATGAGTATAGTAATTGTCGTTCTATCGATCATATCGCCATCATATGGTTAATAATATGTGTTAGATTGATAATAGTGAGTGTAATAAGTATAGTAATTGTCGTTCTATCGATCATATAAGCATATTATGGCTAATAATATGAATTAGATTTATAGTAATAAGAGTAATAAGTATAGTAATAGTCGTTCTATCGATCATATAAGCATAATATGGCTACTAGTATGAGTTAGATTGATAATAGTAAGAGTAATAAGTATAGTAATTGTCGTTCTATCGATGATATCTGCATAATATGGTTAATAATATGAGTTAGATTGATAATAGTGAGTGTAATAAGTATAGTAATTGGCGTTCTATCGATCATATAAGCATAATATGGCTAATAATATGAGTTAGATTCATAATAATAAGAGTAATGAGTATAGTAATTCTCGTACTATCGATCATATAAGCATAATATGGTTAATAATATGAGTTAGATTGATAATGGTGAGTGTAATAGGTATAGTAATTGTCGTTCTATTGATGATATAAGCATAATATGGCCAATAATATGAGTTAGATTGATAAAAATAAGAGTAATGAGTATAGTAATTCTCGTACTATCGATCATATAAGCATAATATGGCTAATAACATGAGTTACATTGATAATAATACGAGTTATACGTATAGTAATTGTCGTTCTATCGATCATATCTCCATAATATGGTTAATAATATGAGTTAGATTTATAATAATAAGAGTAATGAGTATAGTAATTCTCGTACTATCGATCATATAAGCATAATATGGCTAATAACATGAGTTACATTGATAATAATACGAGTAATACGTATAGTAATTGTCGTTCTATCGATCATATCTCCATAATATGGTTAATAATATGAGTTAGATTGATAATGGTGAGTGTAATAAGTATAGTAATTGTCGTTCTATTGATGATATAAGCATAATATGGCCAATAATATGAGTTAGATTGATAATAATAAGAGTAATGAGTATAGTAATTCTCGTACTATCGATCATATAAGCATAATATGGCTACTAATATGAGTTAGATTGATAATAATACGAGTAATAAGTATAGTAATTGCCGTACTATCGGTCATATTAGCATAATTATGCTAATAATATGAGTTACATTGATAATTAAAAGACTAATAAGTATAGCAATTGTCGCTCTATCGATCATATCTCCATAATATGGTTAATAATATGAGTTAGATTGATAATGGTGAGTGTAATAAGTATAATAATTGTCGTTCTATCGATCATATCTGCATAATATGGTTAATAATATGAGTTAGATTGATAATAGTGAGTGTAATAAGTATAGTAATTGGCGTTCTATCGATCATATAAGCATAATATGGCTAATAATATGAGTTAGATTCATAATAATAAGAGTAATGAGTATAGTAATTCTCGTACTATCGATCATATAAGCATAATATGGCTAATAATATGAGTTAGATTGATAATAGTGAGTGTAATAAGTATAGTAATTGTCGGTCTATCGATCATATAAGCATAATATGGCTAATAATATGAGTTAGATTTATAATAATAAGAGTAATAAGTATAGTAATAGTCGTTCTATCGATCATATAAGCATAATATGGCTACTAATATGAGTTAGATTGATAAAAATAAGAGAAATAAGTATAGTAATTGTCGTTCTATCGATCATATCTCCATAATATGGTTAATAATATGAGTTAGATTGATAATAGTGAGTGTAATAAGTGTAGTAATTGTCGTTCTGTCGATCATATAAGCATAATATGGATAATAATATGAGTTAGATTGATAATAATAAGAGTAATAAGTATAGTAATTGTCGTTCTATCGATCATATCTCCATAATATGGTTAATAATATGAGTTAGATTGATAATAATACGAGTAATAAGTATAGTAATTGTCGTTCTATCGATCATATCTCCATAATATGGTTAATAATATGAGTTAGATTGATAATGGTGAGTGTAATAAGTATAGTAATTGTCGTTCTATTGATGATATAAGCATAATATGGCCAATAATATGAGTTCGATTGATAATAATAAGAGTAATAAGTATAGTAATTGTCGTTCTATCGATCATATCTCCATAATATGGTTAATAATATGAGTTAGATTGATAATAATACGAGTAATAAGTATAGTAATTGTCGTTCTATCGATCATATCTCCATAATATGGTTAATAATATGAGTTAGATTGATAATGGTGAGTGTAATAGGTATAGTAATTGTCGTTCTATTGATGATATAAGCATAATATGGCCAATAATATGAGTTAGATTGATAATAATAAGAGTAATGAGTATAGTAATTCTCGTACTATCGATCATATAAGCATAATATGGCTAATAACATGAGTTACATTGATAATAATACGAGTAATACGTATAGTAATTGTCGTTCTATCGATCATATCTCCATAATATGGTTAATAATATGAGTTAGATTGATAATGGTGAGTGTAATAAGTATAGTAATTGTCGTTCTATTGATGATATAAGCATAATATGGCCAATAATATGAGTTCGATTGATAATAATAAGAGTAATAAGTATAGTAATTGTCGTTCTATCGATCATATCTCCATAATATGGTTAATAATATGAGTTAGATTGATAATAATACGAGTAATAAGTATAGTAATTGTCGTTCTATCGATCATATCTCCATAATATGGTTAATAATATGAGTTAGATTGATAATGGTGAGTGTAATAGGTATAGTAATTGTCGTTCTATTGATGATATAAGCATAATATGGCCAATAATATGAGTTAGATTGATAATAATAAGAGTAATGAGTATAGTAATTCTCGTACTATCGATCATATAAGCATAATATGGCTAATAACATGAGTTACATTGATAATAATACGAGTAATACGTATAGTAATTGTCGTTCTATCGATCATATCTCCATAATATGGTTAATAATATGAGTTAGATTTATAATAATAAGAGTAATGAGTATAGTAATTCTCGTACTATCGATCATATAAGCATAATATGGCTAATAACATGAGTTACATTGATAATAATACGAGTAATACGTATAGTAATTGTCGTTCTATCGATCATATCTCCATAATATGGTTAATAATATGAGTTAGATTGATAATGGTGAGTGTAATAAGTATAGTAATTGTCGTTCTATTGATGATATAAGCATAATATGGCCAATAATATGAGTTAGATTGATAATAATAAGAGTAATGAGTATAGTAATTCTCGTACTATCGATCATATAAGCATAATATGGCTACTAATATGAGTTAGATTGATAATAATACGAGTAATAAGTATAGTAATTGCCGTACTATCGGTCATATTAGCATACTTATGCTAATAATATGAGTTACATTGATAATTAAAAGACTAATAAGTATAGCAATTGTCGTTCTATCGATCATATAAGCATAATATGGCTACTAATATGAGTTAGATTGATAATAGTAAGAGTAATAAGTATAGTAATTGTCGTTCTATCGATGATATCTGCATAATATGGTTAATAATATGAGTTAGATTGATAATAGTGAGTGTAATAAGTATAGTAATTGGCGTTCTATCGATCATATAAGCATAATATGGCTAATAATATGAGTTAGATTCATAATAATAAGAGTAATGAGTATAGTAATTCTCGTACTATCGATCATATAAGCATAATATGGCTAATAATATGAGTTAGATTGATAATAGTGAGTGTAATAAGTATAGTAATTGTCGTTCTATCGATCATATAAGCATAATATGGCTAATAATATGAGTTAGATTTATAATAATAAGAGTAATAAGTATAGTAATAGTCGTTCTATCGATCATATAAGCATAATATGGCTACTAATATGAGTTAGATTGATAAAAATAAGAGAAATAAGTATAGTAATTGTCGTTCTATCGATCATATCTCCATAATATGGTTAATAATATGAGTTAGATTGATAATAGTGAGTGTAATAAGTGTAGTAATTGTCGTTCTGTCGATCATATAAGCATAATATGGATAATAATATGAGTTAGATTGATAATAATAAGAGTAATAAGTATAGTAATTGTCGTTCTATCGATCATATCTCCATAATATGGTTAATAATATGAGTTAGATTGATAATAATACGAGTAATAAGTATAGTAATTGTCGTTCTATCGATCATATCTCCATAATATGGTTAATAATATGAGTTAGATTGATAATGGTGAGTGTAATAAGTATAGTAATTGTCGTTCTATTGATGATATAAGCATAATATGGCCAATAATATGAGTTCGATTGATAATAATAAGAGTAATAAGTATAGTAATTGTCGTTCTATCGATCATATCCCCATAATATGGTTAATAATATGAGTTAGATTGATAATAATACGAGTAATAAGTATAGTAATTGTCGTTCTATCGATCATATCTCCATAATATGGTTAATAATATGAGTTAGATTGATAATGGTGAGTGTAATAGGTATAGTAATTGTCGTTCTATTGATGATATAAGCATAATATGGCCAATAATATGAGTTACATTGATAATAATACGAGTAATACGTATAGTAATTGTCGTTCTATCGATCATATCTCCATAATATGGTTAATAATATGAGTTAGATTGATAATGGTGAGTGTAATAAGTATAGTAATTGTCGTTCTATTGATGATATAAGCATAATATGGCCAATAATATGAGTTAGATTGATAATAATAAGAGTAATGAGTATAGTAATTCTCGTACTATCGATCATATAAGCATAATATGGCTACTAATATGAGTTAGATTGATAATAATACGAGTAATAAGTATAGTAATTGCCGTACTATCGGTCATATTAGCATAATTATGCTAATAATATGAGTTACATTGATAATTAAAAGACTAATAAGTATAGCAATTGTCGCTCTATCGATCATATCTCCATAATATGGTTAATAATATGAGTTAGATTGATAATGGTGAGTGTAATAAGTATAATAATTGTCGTTCTATCGATCATATCTGCATAATATGGTTAATAATATGAGTTAGATTGATAATAGTGAGTGTAATAAGTATAGTAATTGTCGTTCTATCGATCATATAAGCAGAATATGGCGAATAATATGAGTTAGATTGATAATAATAAGAGTAAGGAGTATAGTAATTGTCGTACTATAGATCATATAAGCATAATATGGCTAATAATATGAGTTAGATTGATAATAGTGAGTGTAATAAGTATAGTAGTTGTCGTTCTATCGATCATATAAGCATAATATGGCTAATAATGTCAGTTAGATTGACAATAATAAGAGTAATGAGTATAGTAATTCTGGTACTATCGGTCATATAAGCATAATATGGCTAATAATATGAGTTAGATTGATAATAATAAGAGTAATGAGTATAGTAATTGCCGTACTATCGGTCATATTAGCATAATTATGCTAATAATATGAGTTAGATTGATAATTATAAGAGTAATAAGTATAGCAATTGTCGTTCTATCGATCATATCTCCATAATATGGTTAATAATATGAGTTAGATTGATAATGGTGAGTGTAACAAGTATAGTAATTGTCGTTCTATCGATCATATAAGCATAATATGGCTAATAATATGAGTTAGATTGATAATAATAAGAGTAATGAGTATAGTAATTCTCGTACTATCGATCATATAAGCATAATATGGCTAATAACATGAGTTACATTGATAATAAAAAGAGTAACAAGTATAGTAATTGTCGTTCTATCGATCATATAAGCATAATATGGCTAATAATATGAGTTAGATTTATAATAATAAGAGTAATAAGTATAGTAATAGTCGTTCTATCGATCATATAAGCATAATATGGCTACTAATATGAGTTAGATTGATAATAATAAGAGTAATAAGTATAGTAATTGTCGTTCTATCGATGATATCTGCATAATACGGTTAATAATATGAGTTAGATTTATAATAATAAGAGTAATAAGTATAGTAATAGTCGTTCTATCGATCATATAAGCATAATATGGCTACTAATATGAGTTAGATTGATAATAATAAGAGTAATAAGTATAGTAATTGTCGTTCTATCGATGATATCTGCGTAATATGGTTAATAATATGAGTTAGATTGATAATATTGAGTGTAATAAGTATAGTAATTGTCGTTCTATCGATCATATCTCCATAATATGGTTAATAATATGAGTTAGATTGATAATAGTGAGTGCAATAAGTATAGTAATTGTCGTTCTATCGATCATATAAGCATAATATGGCTAATAATATGAGTTAGATTCATAATAATAAGAGTAATGAGTATAGTAATTCTCGTACTATCGATCATATAAGCATAATATGGCTAATAACATGAGTTACATTGATAATAAAACGAGTAATAAGTATAGTAATTGTCGTTCTATCGATCATATCGCCATCATATGGTTAATAATATGTGTTAGATTGATAATAGTGAGTGTAATAAGTATAGTAATTGTCGTTCTATCGATCATATAAGCATATTATGGCTAATAATATGAATTAGATTTATAGTAATAAGAGTAATAAGTATAGTAATAGTCGTTCTATCGATCATATAAGCATAATATGGCTACTAATATGAGTTAGATTGATAATAGTAAGAGTAATAAGTATAGTAATTGTCGTTCTATCGATGATATCTGCATAATATGGTTAATAATATGAGTTAGATTGATAATAGTGAGTGTAATAAGTATAGTAATTGTCGTTCTATCGATCATATAAGCATAATATGGCTAATAATATGAGTTAGATTGATAATAATAAGAGTAAGGAGTATAGTAATTGTCGTACTATAGATCATATAAGCATAATATGGCTAATAATATGAGTTAGATTGACAATAATAAGAGTAATGAGTATAGTAATTCTCGTACTATCGGTCATATAAGCATAATATGGCTAATAATATGAGTTAGATTGATAATAATAAGAGTAATGAGTATAGTAATTGCCGTACTATCGGTCATATTAGCATAATTATGCTAATAATATGAGTTAGATTGATAATTATAAGAGTAATAAGTATAGCAACTGTCGTTCTATCGATCATATAAGCATAATATGGCTAATAATATGAGTTAGATTGATAATAATAAGAGTAATGAGTATAGTAATTCTCGTACTATCGATCATATAAGCATAATATGGCTAATAACATGAGTTACATTGATAATAAAAAGAGTAATAAGTATAGTAATTGTCGTTCTATCGATCATATCTGCATAATATGGTTAATAATATGAGTTAGATTGATAATAAAAAGAATAATATGTATAGTAATTGTCGTTCTATCGATCATATCGTCATCATATGGTTAATGATATGAGTTAGGTTGATAATAGTGAGTGTAATAAGTATAGTAATTGTCGTTCTATCGATCATATAAGCATAATATGGTTAATAATATGAGTTAGATTTATAATAATAAGAGTAATGAGTATAGTAATTCTCGTACTATCGATCATATAAGCATAATATGGCTAATAACATGAGTTACATTGATAATAATACGAGTAATACGTATAGTAATTGTCGTTCTATCGATCATATCTCCATAATATGGTTAATAATATGAGTTAGATTTATAATAATAAGAGTAATAAGTATAGTAATAGTCGTTCTATCGATCATATAAGCATAATATGGCTACTAATATGAGTTAGATTGATAAAAATAAGAGAAATAAGTATAGTAATTGTCGTTCTATCGATGATATCTGCGTAATATGGTTAATAATATGAGTTAGATTGATAATATTGAGTGTAATAAGTATAGTAATTGTCGTTCTATCGATCATATCTAAATAATATGGTTAATAATATGAGTTAGATTGATAATAGTGAGTGCAATAAGTATAGTAATTGTCGTTCTATCGATCATATAAGCATAATATGGCTAATAATATTAGTTAGATTGATAATAATAAGAGTAATGAGTATAGTAATTCTCGTACTATCGATCATATAAGCATAATATGGCTAATAACATGAGTTACATTGATAATAATACGAGTAATACGTATAGTAATTGTCGTTCTATCGATCATATCTCCATAATATGGTTAATAATATGAGTTAGATTGATAATGGTGAGTGTAATAAGTATAGTAATTGTCGTTCTATTGATGATATAAGCATAATATGGCCAATAATATGAGTTAGATTGATAATAATAAGAGTAATGAGTATAGTAATTCTCGTACTATCGATCATATAAGCATAATATGGCTAATAACATGAGTTACATTGATAATAATACGAGTAATACGTATAGTAATTGTCGTTCTATCGATCATATCTCCATAATATGGTTAATAATATGAGTTAGATTGATAATGGTGAGTGTAATAAGTATAGTAATTGTCGTTCTATTGATGATATAAGCATAATATGGCCAATAATATGAGTTAAATTGATAATAATAAGAGTAATGAGTATAGTAATTCTCGTACTATCGATCATATAAGCATAATATGGCTAATAACATGAGTTACATTGATAATTAAAAGAGTAATAAGTATAGCAATTGTCGCTCTATCGATCATATCTCCATAATATGGTTAATAATATGAGTTAGATTGATAAAGGTGAGTGTAATAAGTATAATAATTGTCGTTCTATCGATCATATCTGCATAATATGGTTAATAATATGAGTTAGATTGATAATAGTGAGTGTAATAAGTATAGTAATTGTCGTTCTATCGATCATATAAGCATAATATGGCTAATAATATGAGTTAGATTGATAATAATAAGAGTAATGAGTATAGTAATTGCCGTACTATCGGTCATATTAGCATAATTATGCTAATAATATGAGTTAGATTGATAATTATAAGAGTAATAAGTATAGCAATTGTCGTTCTATTGATCATATAAGCATAACATGGCTAATAATATGAGTTAGATTGATAATAATACGAGTAATAAGTATAGTCATTGTCGTTCTATCGATCATATAAGCATAATATGGCTAATAATATGAGTTAGATTGATAATAATAGGAGTAATGAGTATAGTAATTGTCGTACGATCGGTCATATTAGCATAATATGGCTAATAATATGAGTTAGATTGATAATAGTGAGTGTGATAAGTATAGTAGTTGTCGTTCTATCGATCATATAAGCATAATATGGCTAATAATATGAGTTAGATTGATAATGATTAGAGTAATAAGTATAGTAATTGTCGTTCTATCGATCATATCTCCATAATATGGTTAATAATATGAGTTAGATAGATAATAATAAGCGTAATTAGTATATTAATTGCCGTACTATCGGTCATATTAGCATAATTATGCTAATAATATGAGTTAGATTGATAATTATAAGAGTAATATGTATAGCAATTGTCGTTCTATCGATCATATCTCCATAATATGGTTAATAATATGAGTTAGATTGATAATAGTGAGTGTAATAAGTGTAGTAATTGTCGTTCTGTCGATCATATAAGCATAATATGGATAATAATATGAGTTAGATTGATAATAATAAGAGTAATAAGTATAGTAATTGTCGTTCTATCGATCATATCTCCATAATATGGTTAATAATATGAGTTAGATTGATAATAATACGAGTAATAAGTATAGTAATTGTCGTTCTATCGATCATATCTCCATAATATGGTTAATAATATGAGTTAGATTGATAATGGTGAGTGTAATAAGTATAGTAATTGTCGTTCTATTGATGATATAAGCATAATATGGCCAATAATATGAGTTCGATTGATAATAATAAGAGTAATAAGTATAGTAATTGTCGTTCTATCGATCATATCTCCATAATATGGTTAATAATATGAGTTAGATTGATAATAATACGAGCAATAAGTATAGTAATTGTCGTTCTATCGATCATATCTCCATAATATGGTTAATAATATGAGTTAGATTGATAATGGTGAGTGTAATAGGTATAGTAATTGTCGTTCTATTGATGATATAAACATAATATGGCCAATAATATGAGTTAGATTGATAATAATAAGAGTAATGAGTATAGTAATTCTCGTACTATCGATCATATAAGCATAATATGGCTAATAACATGAGTTACATTGATAATAATACGAGTAATACGTATAGTAATTGTCGTTCTATCGATCATATCTCCATAATATGGTTAATAATATGAGTTAGATTTATAATAATAAGAGTAATGAGTATAGTAATTCTCGTACTATCGATCATATAAGCATAATATGGCTAATAACATGAGTTACATTGATAATAATACGAGTAATACGTATAGTAATTGTCGTTCTATCGATCATATCTCCATAATATGGTTAATAATATGAGTTAGATTGATAATGGTGAGTGTAATAAGTATAGTAATTGTCGTTCTATTGATGATATAAGCATAATATGGCCAATAATATGAGTTAGATTGATAATAATAAGAGTAATGAGTATAGTAATTCTCGTACTATCGATCATATAAGCATAATATGGCTACTAATATGAGTTAGATTGATAATAATACGAGTAATAAGTATAGTAATTGCCGTACTATCGGTCATATTAGCATAATTATGCTAATAATATGAGTTACATTGATAATTAAAAGACTAATAAGTATAGCAATTGTCGCTCTATCGATCATATCTCCATAATATGGTTAATAATATGAGTTAGATTGATAATGGTGAGTGTAATAAGTATAATAATTGTCGTTCTATCGATCATATCTGCATAATATGGTTAATAATATGAGTTAGATTGATAATAGTGAGTGTAATAAGTATAGTAATTGTCGTTCTATCGATCATATAAGCAGAATATGGCTAATAATATGAGTTAGATTGATAATAATAAGAGTAAGGAGTATAGTAATTGTCGTACTATAGATCATATAAGCATAATATGGCTAATAATATGAGTTAGATTGATAATAGTGAGTGTAATAAGTATAGTAGTTGTCGTTCTATCGATCATATAAGCATAATATGGCTAATAATGTCAGTTAGATTGACAATAATAAGAGTAATGAGTATAGTAATTCTGGTACTATCGGTCATATAAGCATAATATGGCTAATAATATGAGTTAGATTGATAATAATAAGAGTAATGAGTATAGTAATTGCCGTACTATCGGTCATATTAGCATAATTATGCTAATAGTATGAGTTAGATTGATAATTATAAGAGTAATAAGTATAGCAATTGTCGTTCTATCGATCATATCTCCATAATATGGTTAATAATATGAGTTAGATTGATAATTATAAGAGTAATAAGTATAGCAATTGTCGTTCTATCGATCATATCTCCATAATATGGTTAATAATATGAGTTAGATTGATAATAGTGAGTGCAATAAGTATAGTAGTTGTCGTTCTATCGATCATATAAGCATAATATGGCTAATAATGTCAGTTAGATTGACAATAATAAGAGTAATGAGTATAGTAATTCTGGTACTATCGGTCATATAAGCATAATATGGCTAATAATATGAGTTAGATTGATAATAATAAGAGTAATGAGTATAGTAATTCTCGTACTATCGATCATATAAGCATAATATGGCTAATAACATGAGTTACATTGATAATAAAAAGAGTAATAAGTATAGTAATTGTCGTTCTATCGATCATATCGCCATCATATGGTTAATAATATGTGTTAGATTGATAATAGTGAGTGTAATAAGTATAGTAATTGTCGTTCTATCGATCATATAAGCATATTATGGCTAATAATATGAATTAGATTTATAGTAATAAGAGTAATAAGTATAGTAATAGTCGTTCTATCGATCATATAAGCATAATATGGCTACTAATATGAGTTAGATTGATAATAGTAAGAGTAATAAGTATAGTAATTGTCGTTCTATCGATGATATCTGCATAATATGGTTAATAATATGAGTTAGATTGATAATAGTGAGTGTAATAAGTATAGTAATTGTCGTTCTATCGATCATATAAGCATAATATGGCTAATAATATGAGTTAGATTGATAATAATAAGAGTAAGGAGTATAGTAATTGTCGTACTATCGGTCATATTAGCATAATTATGCTAATAATATGAGTTAGATTGATAATTATAAGAGTAATAAGTATAGCAATTGTCGTTCTATTGATCATATAAGCATAACATGGCTAATAATATGAGTTAGATTGATAATAATACGAGTAATAAGTATAGTCATTGTCGTTCTATCGATCATATAAGCATAATATGGCTAATAATATGAGTTAGATTGATAATAATAGGAGTAATGAGTATAGTAATTGTCGTACTATCGGTCATATTAGCATAATATGGCTAATAATATGAGTTAGATTGATAATAGTGAGTGTGATAAGTATAGTAGTTGTCGTTCTATCGATCATATAAGCATAATATGGCTAATAATATGAGTTAGATTGATAATGATTAGAGTAATAAGTATAGTAATTGTCGTTCTATCGATCATATCTCCATAATATGGTTAATAATATGAGTTAGATAGATAATAATAAGCGTAATTAGTATAGTAATTGCCGTACTATCGGTCATATTAGCATAATTATGCTAATAATATGAGTTAGATTGATAATTATAAGAGTAATATGTATAGCAATTGTCGTTCTATCGATCATATCTCCATAATATGGTTAATAATATGAGTTAGATTGATAATGGTGAGTGTAATAAGTATAGTAATTGTCGTTCTATTGATGATATAAGCATAATATGGATAATAATATGAGTTAGATTGATAATAATAAGAGTAATAAGTATAGTAATTGTCGTTCTATCGATCATATCTCCATAATATGGTTAATAATATGAGTTAGATTGATAATAATACGAGCAATAAGTATAGTAATTGTCGTTCTATCGATCATATCTCCATAATATGGTTAATAATATGAGTTAGATTGATAATGGTGAGTGTAATAAGTATAGTAATTGTCGTTCTATTGATGATATAAGCATAATATGGCCAATAATATGAGTTAGATTGATAATAATAAGAGTAATGAGTATAGTAATTCTCGTACTATCGATCATATAAGCATAATATGGCTACTAATATGAGTTAGATTGATAATAATACGAGTAATAAGTATAGTAATTGCCGTACTATCGGTCATATTAGCATAATTATGCTAATAATATGAGTTACATTGATAATTAAAAGACTAATAAGTATAGCAATTGTCGCTCTATCGATCATATCTCCATAATATGGTTAATAATATGAGTTAGATTGATAATGGTGAGTGTAATAAGTATAATAATTGTCGTTCTATCGATCATATCTGCATAATATGGTTAATAATATGAGTTAGATTGATAATAGTGAGTGTAATAAGTATAGTAATTGTCGTTCTATCGATCATATAAGCAGAATATGGCTAATAATATGAGTTAGATTGATAATAAGAGTAAGGAGTATAGTAATTGTCGTACTATAGATCATATAAGCATAATATGGCTAATAATATGAGTTAGATTGATAATAGTGAGTGTAATAAGTATAGTAGTTGTCGTTCTATCGATCATATAAGCATAATATGGCTAATAATGTCAGTTAGATTGACAATAATAAGAGTAATGAGTATAGTAATTCTGGTACTATCGGTCATATAAGCATAATATGGCTAATAATATGAGTTAGATTGATAATAATAAGAGTAATGAGTATAGTAATTGCCGTACTATCGGTCATATTAGCATAATTATGCTAATAATATGAGTTAGATTGATAATTATAAGAGTAATAAGTATAGCAATTGTCGTTCTATCGATCATATCTCCATAATATGGTTAATAATATGAGTTAGATTGATAATGGTGAGTGTAACAAGTATAGTAATTGTCGTTCTATCGATCATATAAGCATAATATGGCTAATAATATGAGTTAGATTGATAATAATAAGAGTAATGAGTATAGTAATTCTCGTACTATCGATCATATAAGCATAATATGGCTAATAACATGAGTTACATTGATAATAAAAAGAGTAATAAGTATAGTAATTGTCGTTCTATCGATCATATCGCCATCATATGGTTAATGATATGAGTTAGATTGATAATAGTGAGTGTAATAAGTATAGTAATTGTCGTTCTATCGATCATATCTCCATAATATGGTTAATAATATGAGTTAGATTGATAATAATACGAGCAATAAGTATAGTAATTATCGTTCTATCGATCATATCTCCATAATATGGTTAATAATATGAGTTAGATTGATAATGGTGAGTGTAATAAGTATAGTAATTGTCGTTCTATTGATGATATAAGCATAATATGGCCAATAATATGAGTTAGATTGATAATAATAAGAGTAATGAGTATAGTAATTCTCGTACTATCGATCATATAAGCATAATATGGCTACTAATATGAGTTAGATTGATAATAATACGAGTAATAAGTATAGTAATTGCCGTACTATCGGTCATATTAGCATAATTATGCTAATAATATGAGTTACATTGATAATTAAAAGACTAATAAGTATAGCAATAG
>NW_027474736.1:0-30280 GCF_050947335.1 Megachile rotundata | reverse complement strand
AGTAATAAAGTATAGTAATTGTCGTTCTCTCGATCATATAAGCATAATATGGTTAATAATATGAGTTAGATTGATAATAATAAGAGTAATAAGTATAGTAATTGTCGTTCTATCGATCATATAAGCATAATATGGCTAATAATATGAGTAAGATTTATAATAATAATAGTAATAAGTATAGTAATTGTCGTTTTATCGATCATTTAAGCATAATATGGCTAATAATATGAGTTAGATTGATAATAATAAGAGTAATGAGTATAGTAATTGTAGTTCTATCGATCGTATCTGCATAATATGGTTTAATAATATGAGTTAGATTCATAATAATAAGAGCAATAAGTATAGTAATTGTCGTTCTATCGATCATTTAAGCATAATATGGCTAATAATATGAGTTAGGTTGATAAAAATAAGAATAATAAGTATAGTAATTGTCGTTCTATCGATCATATAAACATAATATGGCTAATAATATGAGTTAGGTTGATAATAATAAGAGTAATAGGTATAGTAAATGTCGTGCTATCGATCATATCTGCATAATATTGTTAATAATATGAGTTAGATTGATAATAGTGAGTGTAATAAGTATAGTAATTGTCGTTCTATCGATCATATAAGCATAATATGGCTAATAATTTGAGTTAGATCGATAATGATAAGAGTAATAAGTACAGTAATTGTCGTTCTATCGATCATATAAGCATAATATGGCTAATAATATGAGTTAGATTGATAATAATAAGAGTAATGAGTATAGTAATTGTAGTTTCTATCGATCATATCTGCATAATATGGTTAATAATATGAGTTAGATTGATAACAGTAAGTGTAATAAGTATAGTAATTGTCGATCTGTCGATCATATAAGCATAATATGGCTAATAATATGAGTTAGATTGATAATAATAAGAGTAATGAGTATAGTAATTGTCGTTCTATCGATCATATAAGCATAATATGGCTAATAATATGAGTTAGATTGATAATAATAAGAGTAATAAATATAGTAATTGTCGTTCTATCGATCATTTAAGCCTAATATGGCTAGTAATATGAGTTAGATTGATAATAATAAGAGTAATAAGTATAGTAATGGTCGTTCTCTCGATCATATAAGCATAATATGGTTAATAATATGAGTTAGATTGATAATAGTAAGAGTAATAAGTATAGTAATGGTCGTTCTATCGATCATATCTGCATAATATGGTTAATAATATGAGTTAGATTGATAACAGTAAGTGTAATAAGTATAGTAATTGTCGTTCTATCGATCATTTAAGCATAATATGGCTAATAATATGAGTTAGATCGATAATGATAAGAGCAATAAGTACAGTAATTGTCGTTCTATCGATCATATATGCATAATATGGCTAATAATATGAGTTAGATTCATAATAATAAGAGTAATAAGTATAGTAATTGTCGTTCTATCGATCATTTAAGCATAATACGGCTAATAATATGTGTTAGATTGATAATAATAAGAGTAATAATTATAGTAATTGTAGTTCTATCGATCGTATCTGCATAATATGGTTAATAATATGAGTTAGACTCATAATAGTAAGAGTAATAAGTATAGTAATTGTCGTTCTATCGATCATTTAAGCATAATATGGCTAATAATATGAGTTAGGTTGATAATAGTAAGAGTAGTGAGTATAGTAATTGTAGTTCTATCGATCGTATCTGCATAATATGGTTAATAATATGAGTTAGATTCATAATAATAAGAGCAATAAGTATAGTAATTGTCGTTCTATCGATCATTTAAGCATAATATGGCTAATAATATGAGTTAGGTTGATAAAAATAAGAATAATAAGTATAGTAATTGTCGTTCTATCGATCATATAAGCATAATATGGCTAATAATATGAGTTAGGTTGATAATAATAAGAGTAATAAGTATAGTAAATGTCGTGCTATCGATCATATCTGCATAATATTGTTAATAATATGAGTTAGATTGATAATAATGAGTGTAATAAGTATAGTAATTGTCGTTCTATCGATCATATCTGTATAATATGGCTAATAATATGAGTTAGATTGATAATAATAAGAGTAATAAGTATAGTATTTGTCGTTCTATCAATCATATAAGCATAATATGGCTAATAATATGAGTAAGATTTATAATAATAATAGTAATAAGTATAGTAATTGTCGTTCTATCGATCATTTAAGCATAATATGGCTAATAATATGAGTTAGATTGATAATAATAAGAGTAATGAGTATAGTAATTGTCGATCTGTCGATCATATAAGCATAATATGGCTAATAATATGAGTTAGATTGATAATAATAAGAGTAATGAGTATAGTAATTGTCGTTCTATCGATCATATAAGCATAATATGGCTAATAATATGAGTTAGATTGATAATAATAAGAGTAATAAATATAGTAATTGTCGTTCTATCGATCATTTAAGCATAATATGGCTAGTAATATGAGTTAGATTGATAATAATAAGAGTAATAAGTATAGTAATTGTCGTTCTCTCGATCATATAAGCATAATATGGTTAATAATATGAGTTAGATTGATAATAATAAGAGTAATAAATATAGTAATTGTCGTTCTATCGATCATTTAAGCATAATATGGATAGTAATATGAGTTAGATTGATAATAATAAGAGTAATAAGTATAGTAATTGTCGTTCTCTCGATCATATAAGCATAATATGGTTAAGAATATGAGTTAGATTGATAATAATAATAGTAATAAGTATAGTAATTGTCGTTCTATCGATCATTTAAGCATAATACGGCTAATAATATGAGTTAGATTGATAATAATAACAGTAATAAGTACAGTAATTGTCGTTCTATCGATAATATAAGCATAATATGGCTAATAATATGAGTTAGATCGATAATGTTAAGAGTAATAAGTACAGTAATTGTCGTTCTATCGATCATATATGCATAATATGGCTAATAATATGAGTAAGATTGATAATAATAATAGTAATAAGTATAGTAATTGTCGTTCTATCGATCATTTAAGCATAATATGGTTAATAATATGAGTTAGATTGATAATAGTAAGAGTAATAAGTATAGTAATTGTCGTTCTATCGATCATATAAGCATAATATGGCTAATAATATGAGTTAGATTGATAACAGTAAGTGTAATAAGTACAGTAATTGTCGTTCTGTCGATCATATAAGCATAATATGGCTAATAATATGAGTTAGATTGATAATAATAAGAGTAGTGAGTATAGTAATTGTCGTTCTATCGATCATATAAGCATAATATGGCTAATAATATGAGTTAGAATGATAACAGTAAGTGTAATAAGTATAGTAATTGTCGTTCTGTCGATCATATAAGCATAATATGGCTAATAATATGAGTTAGATTGATAATAATAAGAGTAGTGAGTATAGTAATTCTCGTTCTATCGACCATATCTGCATAATATGGCTAATAATATGAGTTAGATTGATAATAATAAGAGTAATAAGTATAGTATCTGTCGTTCTATCAATCATATAAGCATAATATGGCTAATAATTTGAGTTAGATCGATAATGATAAGAGTAATGAGTACAGTAATTGTCGTGCTATCGATCATATAAGCATAATATGGCTAATAATATGAGTTAGATTGATAATAATAAGAGTAATGAGTATAGTAATTGTAGTTCTATCGATCATATCTGCATAATATGGTTAATAATATGACTTAGATTGATAATAATAAGAGTAATAAGTATAGTAATTGTAGTTCTATCGATCGTATCTGCATAATATGGTTAATAATATGAGTTAGATTGATAATAATAAGAGTAATAAGTATAGTATTTGTCGTTCTATCAATCATATAAGCATAATATGGCTAATAATTTGAGTTAGATCGATAATGATAAGAGTAATAAGTACAGTAATTGTCGTGCTATCGATCGTATCTGCATAATATAGTTAATAATATGAGTTAGACTCATAATAATAAGAGTAATAAGTATAGTAATTGTCGTTCTGTCGATCATATAAGCATAATATGGCTAATAATATGAGTAAGATTTATAATAATAATAGTAATAAGTATAGTAATTGTCGTTTTATCGATCATTTAAGCATAATATGGCTAATAATATGAGTTAGATTGATAATAATAAGAGTAATGAGTATAGTAATTGTAGTTCTATCGATCGTATCTGCATAATATGGTTAATAATATGAGTTAGATTCATAATAATAAGAGCAATAAGTATAGTAATTGTCGTTCTATCGATTATTTAAGCATAATATGGCTAATAATATGAGTTAGGTTGATAAAAATAAGAATAATAAGTATAGTAATTGTCGTTCTATCGATCATATAAGCATAATATGGCTAATAATATGAGTTAGGTTGATAATAATAAGAGTAATAAGTATAGTAAATGTCGTGCTATCGATCATATCTGCATAATATTGTTAATAATATGAGTTAGATTGATAATAGTGAGTGTAATAAGTATAATAATTGTCGTTCTATCGATCATATCTGCATAATATGGCTAATAATATGAGTTAGATTGATAATAATAAGAGTAATAAGTATAGTATTTGTCGTTCTATCAATCATATAAGCATAATATGCCTAATAATATGAGTTAGATTGATAATAATAAGAGTAATAGGTATAGTAATTGTCGTTCTATCGATCATTTAAGCATAATACGGCTAATAATATGAGTTAGATTGATAATAATAAGAGTGATAAGTATAGTAATTGTAGTTCTATCGATCGTATCTGCATAATATGGTTAATAATATGAGTTAGACTCATAATAATAAGAGTAATAAGTATAGTAATTGTCGTTCTATCGATCATTTAAGCATAATATGGCTAATAATATGAGTTAGATCGATAATGATAAGAGCAATAAGTACAGTAATTGTCGTTCTATCGATCATATATGCATAATATGCCTAGTAATATGAGTTAGATTCATAATAATAAGAGTAATAAGTATAGTAATTGTCGTTCTATCGATCATTTAAGCATAATACGGCTAATAATATGTGTTAGATTGATAATAATAAGAGTAATAAGTATAGTAATTGTAGTTCTATCGATCGTATCTGCATAATATGGTTAATAATATGAGTTAGACTCATAATAATAAGAGTAATAAGTATAGTAATTGTCGTTCTATCGATCATTTAAGCATAATATGGCTAATAATATGAGTTAGGTTGATAATAGTAAGAGTAGTGAGTATAGTAATTGTCGTTCTATCGATCATATAAGCATAATATGGCTAATAATATGAGTTAGATTGATAACAGTAAGAGTAATGAGTATAGTAATTGTAGTTCTATCGATCATATCTGCATAATATGGTTAATAATATGAGTTAGATTCATAATAATAAGAGTAATAAGTATAGTAATTGTCGTTCTATCGATCATTTAAGCATAATATGGCTAATAATATGAGTTTGGTTGATAAAAATAAGAATAATAAGTATAGTAATTGTCGTTCTGTCGTTCATATAAGCATAATATGGCTAATAATATGAGTTAGATTGATAATAATAAGAGTAATAAGTATAGTAATTGTCGTTCTATCGATCATTTAAGCATAATACGGCTAATAATATGAGTTAGATTGATAATAATAAGAGTAATAAGAATAGTAATTGTAGTTCTATCGATCATATATGCATAATATGGCTAATAATATGAGTTAGATTGATAATAATAACAGTAATAAGTACAGTAATTGTCGTCCTATCGATAATATAAGCATAATATGGCTAATAATATGAGTTATATCGATAATGATAAGAGTAATAAGTACAGTAATTGTCGTCCTATCGATAATATAAGCATAATATGGCTAATAATATGAGTTATATCGATAATGATAAGTGTAATAAGTACAGTAATTGTCGTTCTATCGATCATATGTGCATAATATGGCTAATAATATGAGTTAGGTTGATAATAGTAAGAGTAATAAGTATAGTAATTGTCGTTCTATCGATCATATAAGCATAATATGGCTAATAATATGAGTTAGATTGATAATAGTAAGTGTAATAAGTATAGTAATTGTCGTTCTATCGATCATATATGCATAATATGGCTAATAATATGAGTTAGATTGATAATAATAACAGTAATAAGTACTGTAATTGCCGTTCTATCGATAATATAAGCATAATATGGCTAATAATATGAGTCAGATAGATAATGATAAGAGCAATAAGTACAGTAATTGTCGTTCTATCGATCATATATGCATAATATGGCTACTAATATGAGTTAGATTGATAATAGTAAGTGTAATAAGTATAGTAATTGTCGTTCTATCGATCATATATGCATAATATGGCTAATAATATGAGTTAGATTGATAATAATAACAGTAATAAGTACAGTAATTGTCGTTCTATCGATAATATAAGCATAATATGGCTAATAATATGAGTTAGATTGATAATAATAACAGTAATAAGTACAGTAATTGTCGTCCTATCGATAATATAAGCATAATATGGCTAATAATATGAGTTATATCGATAATGATAAGAGTAATAAGTACAGTAATTGTCGTTCTATCGATCATATGTGCATAATATGGCTAATAATATGAGTTAGATTGATAATAGTAAGAGTAATAAGTATAGTAATTGTCGTTCTATCGATCATATAAGCATAATATGTCTAATAATATGAGTTAGATTGATAATAGTACGTGTAATAAGTATAGTAATTGTCGTTCTATCGATCATATATGCATAATATGGCTAATAATATGAGTTAGATTGATAATAATAACAGTGATAAGTACTGTAATTGTCGTTCTATCGATAATATAAGCATAATATGGCTAATAATATGAGTTAGATCGATAATGATAAGAGCAATAAGTACAGTAATTGTCGTTCTATCGATCATATATGCATAATATGGCTAATAATATGAGTTAGATTGATAACAGTAAGTGTAATAAGTATAGTAATTGTCGTTCTGTCGATCATATAAGCATAATATGGCTAATAATATGAGTTAGATTGATAATAATAAGAGTAGTGAGTATAGTAATTGTCGTTCTATCGATCATATAAGCATAATATGGCTAATAATATGAGTTAGATTGATAATAATAAGAGTAATAAATATAGTAATTGTCGTTCTATCGATCATTTAAGCATAATATGGATAGTAATATGAGTTAGATTGATAATAATAAGAGTAATAAGTATAGTAATTGTCGTTCTATCGATAATATAAGCATAATATGTCTAATAATAGGAGTTAGATTGATAATAATAAGAGTAGTGAGTATAGTAATTGTCGTTCTATCGATCATATAAGCATAATATGGCTAATAATATGAGTTAGATTGATAATAATAACAGTAATAAGTACAGCAATTGTCGTTCTATCGATAATATAAGCATAATATGGCTAATAATATGAGTTAGATCGATAATGATGAGAGTAATAAGTACAGTAATTGTCGTTCTATCGATCATATATGCATAATATGGCTAATAATATGAGTTAGATTGATAATAGTAAGTGTAATAAGTATAGTAATTGTCGTTCTGTCGATCATATAAGCATAATATGGCTAATAATATGAGTTAGATTGATAATAATAAGAGTAGTGAGTATAGTAATTGTCGTTCTATCGATCGTATAAGCATAATATGGCTAATAATATGAGTTAGATTGATAATAATAAGAGTAATAAATATAGTAATTGTCGTTCTATCGATCATTTAAGCATAATATGGATAGTAATATGAGTTAGATTGATAATAATAAGAGTAATAAGTATAGTAATTGTCGTTCTCTCGATCATATAAGCATAATATGGCTAATAATATGAGTTATATCGATAATGATAAGAGTAATAAGTACAGTAATTGTCGTTCTATCGATCATATGTGCATAATATGGCTAATAATATGAGTTAGGTTGATAATAGTAAGAGTAATAAGTATAGTAATTGTCGTTCTATCGATCATATAAGCATAATATGGCTAATAATATGAGTTAGATTGATAATAGTAAGTGTAATAAGTATAGTAATTGTCGTTCTATCGATCATATATGCATAATATGGCTAATAATATGAGTTAGATTGATAATAATAACAGTAATAAGTACTGTAATTGCCGTTCTATCGATAATATAAGCATAATATGGCTAATAATATGAGTCAGATAGATAATGATAAGAGCAATAAGTACAGTAATTGTCGTTCTATCGATCATATATGCATAATATGGCTAATAATATGAGTTAGATTGATAATAGTAAGTGTAATAAGTATAGTAATTGTCGTTCTATCGATCATATATGCATAATATGGCTAATAATATGAGTTAGATTGATAATAGTAACAGTAATAAGTACAGTAATTGTCGTTCTATCGATAATATAAGCATAATATGGCTAATAATATGAGTTAGATTGATAATAATAACAGTAATAAGTACAGTAATTGTCGTCCTATCGATAATATAAGCATAATATGGCTAATAATATGAGTTATATCGATAATGATAAGAGTAATAAGTACAGTAATTGTCGTTCTATCGATCATATGTGCATAATATGGCTAATAATATGAGTTAGATTGATAATAGTAAGAGTAATAAGTATAGTAATTGTCGTTCTATCGATCATATAAGCATAATATGGCTAATAATATGAGTTAGATTGATAATAGTACGTGTAATAAGTATAGTAATTGTCGTTCTATCGATCATATATGCATAATATGGCTAATAATATGAGTTAGATTGATAATAATAACAGTGATAAGTACTGTAATTGTCGTTCTATCGATAATATAAGCATAATATGGCTAATAATATGAGTTAGATCGATAATGATAAGAGCAATAAGTACAGTAATTGTCGTTCTATCGATCATATATGCATAATATGGCTAATAATATGAGTTAGATTGATAACAGTAAGTGTAATAAGTATAGTAATTGTCGTTCTGTCGATCATATAAGCATAATATGGCTAATAATATGAGTTAGATTGATAATAATAAGAGTAGTGAGTATAGTAATTGTCGTTCTATCGATCATATAAGCATAATATGGCTAATAATATGAGTTAGATTGATAATAATAAGAGTAATAAATATAGTAATTGTCGTTCTATCGATCATTTAAGCATAATATGGATAGTAATATGAGTTAGATTGATAATAATAAGAGTAATAAGTATAGTAATTGTCGTTCTCTCGATCATATAAGCATAATATGGTTAAGAATATGAGTTAGATTGATAATAATAATAGTAATAAGTATAGTAATTGTCGTTCTATCGATCATTTAAGCATAATACGGCTAATAATATGAGTTAGATTGATAATAATAACAGCAATAAGTACAGTAATTGTCGTTCTATCGATAATATAAGCATAATATGGCTAATAATATGAGTTAGATCGATAGTGATAAGAGTAATAAGTACAGTAATTGTCGTTCTATCGATCATATATGCATAATATGGCTAATAATATGAGTTAGATTGATAATAATAAGAGTAGTGAGTATAGTAATTGTCGTTCTATCGATCATATATGCATAATATGGCTAATAATATGAGTTAGATTGATAATAATAACAGTAATAAGTACAGTAATTGTCGTTCTATCGATAATATAAGCATAATATGTCTAATAATAGGAGTTAGATTGATAATAATAAGAGTAGTGAGTATAGTAATTGTCGTTCTATCGATCATATAAGCATAATATGGCTAATAATATGAGTTAGATTGATAATAATAACAGTAATAAGTACAGCAATTGTCGTTCTATCGATAATATAAGCATAATATGGCTAATAATATGAGTTAGATCGATAATGATGAGAGTAATAAGTACAGTAATTGTCGTTCTATCGATCATATATGCATAATATGGCTAATAATATGAGTTAGATTGATAATAGTAAGTGTAATAAGTATAGTAATTGTCGTTCTGTCGATCATATAAGCATAATATGGCTAATAATATGAGTTAGATTGATAATAATAAGAGTAGTGAGTATAGTAATTGTCGTTCTATCGATCATATAAGCATAATATGGCTAATAATATGAGTTAGATTGATAATAATAAGAGTAATAAATATAGTAATTGTCGTTCTATCGATCATTTAAGCATAATATGGATAGTAATATGAGTTAGATTGATAATAATAAGAGTAATAAGTATAGTAATTGTCGTTCTCTCGATCATATAAGCATAATATGGTTAAGAATATGAGTTAGATTGATAATAATAATAGTAATAAGTATAGTAATTGTCGTTCTATCGATCATTTAAGCATAATACGGCTAATAATATGAGTTAGATTGATAATAATAAGAGTAATAAGTATAGTAATTGTCGTTCTATCGATCATATAAGCATAATATGGCTAATAATATGAGTTAGATTGATAACAGTAAGTGTAATAAGTATAGTAATTGTCGTTCTATCGATCATATATGCATAATATGGCTAATAATATGAGTTAGATTGATAATAATAACAGTAATAAGTACAGTAATTGTCGTTCTATCGATAATATAAGCATAATATGTCTAATAATAGGAGTTAGATTGATAATAATAAGAGTAGTGAGTATAGTAATTGTCGTTCTATCGATCATATAAGCATAATATGGCTAATAATATGAGTTAGATTGATAATAATAACAGTAATAAGTACAGTAATTGTCGTTCTATCGATAATATAAGCATAATATGGCTAATAATATGAGTTAGATCGATAATGATGAGAGTAATAAGTACAGTAATTGTCGTTCTATCGATCATATATGCATAATATGGCTAATAATATGAGTTAGATTGATAATAGTAAGTGTAATAAGTATAGTAGTTGTCGTTCTGTCGATCATATAAGCATAATATGGCTAATAATATGAGTTAGATTGATAATAATAAGAGTAGTGAGTATAGTAATTGTCGTTCTATCGATCATATAAGCATAATATGGCTAATAATATGAGTTAGATTGATAATAATAAGAGTAATAAATATAGTAATTGTCGTTCGATCGATCATTTAAGCATAATATGGATAGTAATATGAGTTAGATCGATAATGATAAGAGTAATTAGTACAGTAATTGTCGTTCTATCGATCATATATGCATAATATGGCTAATTATATGAGTAAGAGTGATAATAATAATAGTAATAAGTATAGTAATAGTCGTTCTATCGATCATTTAAGCATAATATGGCTAATAATATGAGTTAGATTGATAATAATAACAGTAATAAGTACAGTAATTGTCGTTCTATCGATAATATCAGCATAATATGGCTAATAATATGAGTTAGATCGATAGTGATAAGAGTAATAAGTACAGTAATTGTCGTTCTATCGATCATATATGCATAATATGGCTAATAATATGAGTTAGATTGATAATAGTAAGTGTAATAAGTATAGTAATTGTCGTTCTATCGATCATATATGCATAATATGGCTAATAATATGAGTTAGATTGATAATAATAACAGTAATAAGTACAGTAATTGTCGTTCTATCGATAATATAAGCATAATATGGTTAATAATATGAGTTAGATCGATAATGATAAGAGTAATAAGTACAGTAATTGTCGTTCTATCGATCATATATGCATAATATGGCTAATTATATGAGTAAGAGTGATAATAATAATAGTAATAAGTATAGTAATAGTCGTTCTATCGATCATTTAAGCATAATATGGCTAATAATATGAGTTGGATTGATAATAATAACAGTAATAAGTACAGTAATTGTCGTTCTATCGATAATATAAGCATAATATGGCTAGTAATATGAGTTAGATTGATAATAATAAGAGTAATAAGTATAGTAATTGTCGTTCTATCGATCATTTAGGCATAATATGGCTAATAATATGAGTTAGGTAGATAAAAGTAAGAATAATAAGTATAGTAATTGTCGTTCTATCGATCATACAAGCATAATATGGTTAATAATATGAGTTAGATTGATAATAATAAGAGTAATAAGTATAGTAATTGTCGTTCTATCCATCATATAAGCATAATATGTCTATTAATATGAGTTAGATTGATAATAGTAAGAGTAATAAGTATAGTAACTGTCGTTCTATCGATCATATAAGCATAATATGGCTAATAATATGAGTTAGATTGACAATAATAAGAGTAATGGGTATAGTAATTGTAGTTCTATCGATCATATCTGCATAATATGGTTAATAATATGAGTTAGATTCATAATAATAAGAGTAATAAGTATAGTAATTGTCGTTCTATCGATCATTTAAGCATAATATGGCTAATAATAAGAGTTAGATTGATAATAATGAGAGTAATAAGTATAGTAATTGTCGTTCTATCGATCATATAAGCATAATATGGCTAATAATATGAGTTAGATCGATAATGGTAAGAGTAGTAAGTACAGTAATTGTCGTTCTATCGATCATATAAGCATAATATGGCTAATAATATGAGTTAGATTGATAATAATAAGAGTAATGGGTATAGTAATTGTAGTTCTATCGATCATATCTGCATAATATGGTTAATAATATGAGTTAGATTCACAATAATAAGAGTAATAAGTATAGTAATTGTCCTTCTATCGATCATTTAAGCATAATATGGCTAATAATATGAGTTAGATTGATAATAATAAGAGTAATAAGTATAGTAATTGTCGTTCTCTCGATCATATAAGCATAATATGATTAAGAATATGAGTTAGATTGATAATAATAAGAGTAATAAGTATAGTAATTGTAGTTCTATCGATCGTATCTGCATAATATGGTTAATAATATGAGTTAGACTCATAATAATATGAGTAATAAGTATAGTAATTGTCGTTCTATCGATCATTTAAGCATAATACGGCTAATAATATGTGTTAGATTGATAATAATAAGAGTAATAAGTATAGTAATTGTAGTTCTATCGATCGTATCTGCATAATATGGTTAATAATATGAGTTAGACTCATAATAATAAGAGTAATAAGTATAGTAATTGTCGTTCTATCGATCATTTAAGCATAATATGGCTAATAATATGAGTTAGGTTGATAATAGTAAGAGTAGTGAGTATAGTAATTGTCGTTCTATCGATCATATAAGCATAATATGGCTAATAATATGAGTTAGATTGATAACAGTAAGAGTAATGAGTATAGTAATTGTAGTTCTATCGATCATATCTGCATAATATGGTTAATAATATGAGTTAGATTCATAATAATAAGAGTAATAAGTATAGTAATTGTCGTTCTATCGATCATTTAAGCATAATATGGCTAATAATATGAGTTTGGTTGATAAAAATAAGAATAATAAGTATAGTAATTGTCGTTCTGTCGTTCATATAAGCATAATATGGCTAATAATATGAGTTAGATTGATAATAATAAGAGTAATAAGTATAGTAATTGTCGTTCTATCGATCATTTAAGCATAATACGGCTAATAATATGAGTTAGATTGATAATAATAAGAGTAATAAGAATAGTAATTGTAGTTCTATCGATCATATATGCATAATATGACTAATAATATGAGTTAGATTGATAATAATAACAGTAATAAGTACAGTAATTGTCGTCCTATCGATAATATAAGCATAATATGGCTAATAATATGAGTTATATCGATAATGATAAGAGTAATAAGTACAGTAATTGTCGTCCTATCGATAATATAAGCATAATATGGCTAATAATATGAGTTATATCGATAATGATAAGTGTAATAAGTACAGTAATTGTCGTTCTATCGATCATATGTGCATAATATGGCTAATAATATGAGTTAGGTTGATAATAGTAAGAGTAATAAGTATAGTAATTGTCGTTCTATCGATCATATAAGCATAATATGGCTAATAATATGAGTTAGATTGATAATAGTAAGTGTAATAAGTATAGTAATTGTCGTTCTATCGATCATATATGCATAATATGGCTAATAATATGAGTTAGATTGATAATAATAACAGTAATAAGTACTGTAATTGCCGTTCTATCGATAATATAAGCATAATATGGCTAATAATATGAGTCAGATAGATAATGATAAGAGCAATAAGTACAGTAATTGTCGTTCTATCGATCATATATGCATAATATGGCTACTAATATGAGTTAGATTGATAATAGTAAGTGTAATAAGTATAGTAATTGTCGTTCTATCGATCATATATGCATAATATGGCTAATAATATGAGTTAGATTGATAATAATAACAGTAATAAGTACAGTAATTGTCGTTCTATCGATAATATAAGCATAATATGGCTAATAATATGAGTTAGATTGATAATAATAACAGTAATAAGTACAGTAATTGTCGTCCTATCGATAATATAAGCATAATATGGCTAATAATATGAGTTATATCGATAATGATAAGAGTAATAAGTACAGTAATTGTCGTTCTATCGATCATATGTGCATAATATGGCTAATAATATGAGTTAGATTGATAATAGTAAGAGTAATAAGTATAGTAATTGTCGTTCTATCGATCATATAAGCATAATATGTCTAATAATATGAGTTAGATTGATAATAGTACGTGTAATAAGTATAGTAATTGTCGTTCTATCGATCATATATGCATAATATGGCTAATAATATGAGTTAGATTGATAATAATAACAGTGATAAGTACTGTAATTGTCGTTCTATCGATAATATAAGCATAATATGGCTAATAATATGAGTTAGATCGATAATGATAAGAGCAATAAGTACAGTAATTGTCGTTCTATCGATCATATATGCATAATATGGCTAATAATATGAGTTAGATTGATAACAGTAAGTGTAATAAGTATAGTAATTGTCGTTCTGTCGATCATATAAGCATAATATGGCTAATAATATGAGTTAGATTGATAATAATAAGAGTAGTGAGTATAGTAATTGTCGTTCTATCGATCATATAAGCATAATATGGCTAATAATATGAGTTAGATTGATAATAATAAGAGTAATAAATATAGTAATTGTCGTTCTATCGATCATTTAAGCATAATATGGATAGTAATATGAGTTAGATTGATAATAATAAGAGTAATAAGTATAGTAATTGTCGTTCTATCGATAATATAAGCATAATATGTCTAATAATAGGAGTTAGATTGATAATAATAAGAGTAGTGAGTATAGTAATTGTCGTTCTATCGATCATATAAGCATAATATGGCTAATAATATGAGTTAGATTGATAATAATAACAGTAATAAGTACAGCAATTGTCGTTCTATCGATAATATAAGCATAATATGGCTAATAATATGAGTTATATCGATAATGATAAGAGTAATAAGTACAGTAATTGTCGTTCTATCGATCATATGTGCATAATATGGCTAATAATATGAGTTAGGCTGATAATAGTAAGAGTAATAAGTATAGTAATTGTCGTTCTATCGATCATATAAGCATAATATGGCTAATAATATGAGTTAGATTGATAATAGTAAGTGTAATAAGTATAGTAATTGTCGTTCTATCGATCATATATGCATAATATGGCTAATAATATGAGTTAGATTGATAATAATAACAGTAATAAGTACTGTAATTGCCGTTCTATCGATAATATAAGCATAATATGGCTAATAATATGAGTCAGATAGATAATGATAAGAGCAATAAGTACAGTAATTGTCGTTCTATCGATCATATATGCATAATATGGCTAATAATATGAGTTAGATTGATAATAGTAAGTGTAATAAGTATAGTAATTGTCGTTCTATCGATCATATATGCATAATATGGCTAATAATATGAGTTAGATTGATAATAGTAACAGTAATAAGTACAGTAATTGTCGTTCTATCGATAATATAAGCATAATATGGCTAATAATATGAGTTAGATTGATAATAATAACAGTAATAAGTACAGTAATTGTCGTCCTATCGATAATATAAGCATAATATGGCTAATAATATGAGTTATATCGATAATGATAAGAGTAATAAGTACAGTAATTGTCGTTCTATCGATCATATGTGCATAATATGGCTAATAATATGAGTTAGATTGATAATAGTAAGAGTAATAAGTATAGTAATTGTCGTTCTATCGATCATATAAGCATAATATGGCTAATAATATGAGTTAGATTGATAATAGTACGTGTAATAAGTATAGTAATTGTCGTTCTATCGATCATATATGCATAATATGGCTAATAATATGAGTTAGATTGATAATAATAACAGTGATAAGTACTGTAATTGTCGTTCTATCGATAATATAAGCATAATATGGCTAATAATATGAGTTAGATCGATAATGATAAGAGCAATAAGTACAGTAATTGTCGTTCTATCGATCATATATGCATAATATGGCTAATAATATGAGTTAGATTGATAACAGTAAGTGTAATAAGTATAGTAATTGTCGTTCTGTCGATCATATAAGCATAATATGGCTAATAATATGAGTTAGATTGATAATAATAAGAGTAGTGAGTATAGTAATTGTCGTTCTATCGATCATATAAGCATAATATGGCTAATAATATGAGTTAGATTGATAATAATAAGAGTAATAAATATAGTAATTGTCGTTCTATCGATCATTTAAGCATAATATGGATAGTAATATGAGTTAGATTGATAATAATAAGAGTAATAAGTATAGTAATTGTCGTTCTATCGATAATATAAGCATAATATGTCTAATAATAGGAGTTAGATTGATAATAATAAGAGTAGTGAGTATAGTAATTGTCGTTCTATCGATCATATAAGCATAATATGGCTAATAATATGAGTTAGATTGATAATAATAACAGTAATAAGTACAGCAATTGTCGTTCTATCGATAATATAAGCATAATATGGCTAATAATATGAGTTATATCGATAATGATAAGAGTAATAAGTACAGTAATTGTCGTTCTATCGATCATATGTGCATAATATGGCTAATAATATGAGTTAGGTTGATAATAGTAAGAGTAATAAGTATAGTAATTGTCGTTCTATCGATCATATAAGCATAATATGGCTAATAATATGAGTTAGATTGATAATAGTAAGTGTAATAAGTATAGTAATTGTCGTTCTATCGATCATATATGCATAATATGGCTAATAATATGAGTTAGATTGATAATAATAACAGTAATAAGTACTGTAATTGCCGTTCTATCGATAATATAAGCATAATATGGCTAATAATATGAGTCAGATAGATAATGATAAGAGCAATAAGTACAGTAATTGTCGTTCTATCGATCATATATGCATAATATGGCTAATAATATGAGTTAGATTGATAATAGTAAGTGTAATAAGTATAGTAATTGTCGTTCTATCGATCATATATGCATAATATGGCTAATAATATGAGTTAGATTGATAATAGTAACAGTAATAAGTACAGTAATTGTCGTTCTATCGATAATATAAGCATAATATGGCTAATAATATGAGTTAGATTGATAATAATAACAGTAATAAGTACAGTAATTGTCGTCCTATCGATAATATAAGCATAATATGGCTAATAATATGAGTTATATCGATAATGATAAGAGTAATAAGTACAGTAATTGTCGTTCTATCGATCATATGTGCATAATATGGCTAATAATATGAGTTAGATTGATAATAGTAAGAGTAATAAGTATAGTAATTGTCGTTCTATCGATCATATAAGCATAATATGGCTAATAATATGAGTTAGATTGATAATAGTACGTGTAATAAGTATAGTAATTGTCGTTCTATCGATCATATATGCATAATATGGCTAATAATATGAGTTAGATTGATAATAATAACAGTGATAAGTACTGTAATTGTCGTTCTATCGATAATATAAGCATAATATGGCTAATAATATGAGTTAGATCGATAATGATAAGAGCAATAAGTACAGTAATTGTCGTTCTATCGATCATATATGCATAATATGGCTAATAATATGAGTTAGATTGATAACAGTAAGTGTAATAAGTACAGTAATTGTCGTTCTATCGATCATATGTGCATAATATGGCTAATAATATGAGTTAGATTGATAATAGTAAGAGTAATAAGTATAGTAATTGTCGTTCTATCGATCATATAAGCATAATATGGCTAATAATATGAGTTAGATTGATAATAGTACGTGTAATAAGTATAGTAATTGTCGTTCTATCGATCATATATGCATAATATGGCTAATAATATGAGTTAGATTGATAATAATAAGAGTAATAAGTATAGTAATTGTCGTTCTCTCGATCATATAAGCATAATATGGTTAAGAATATGAGTTAGATTGATAATAATAATAGTAATAAGTATAGTAATTGTCGTTCTATCGATCATTTAAGCATAATACGGCTAATAATATGAGTTAGATTGATAATAATAACAGCAATAAGTACAGTAATTGTCGTTCTATCGATAATATAAGCATAATATGGCTAATAATATGAGTTAGATCGATAGTGATAAGAGTAATAAGTACAGTAATTGTCGTTCTATCGATCATATATGCATAATATGGCTAATAATATGAGTTAGATTGATAATAATAAGAGTAGTGAGTATAGTAATTGTCGTTCTATCGATCATATATGCATAATATGGCTAATAATATGAGTTAGATTGATAATAATAACAGTAATAAGTACAGTAATTGTCGTTCTATCGATAATATAAGCATAATATGTCTAATAATAGGAGTTAGATTGATAATAATAAGAGTAGTGAGTATAGTAATTGTCGTTCTATCGATCATATAAGCATAATATGGCTAATAATATGAGTTAGATTGATAATAATAACAGTAATAAGTACAGCAATTGTCGTTCTATCGATAATATAAGCATAATATGGCTAATAATATGAGTTAGATCGATAATGATGAGAGTAATAAGTACAGTAATTGTCGTTCTATCGATCATATATGCATAATATGGCTAATAATATGAGTTAGATTGATAATAGTAAGTGTAATAAGTATAGTAATTGTCGTTCTGTCGATCATATAAGCATAATATGGCTAATAATATGAGTTAGATTGATAATAATAAGAGTAGTGAGTATAGTAATTGTCGTTCTATCGATCATATAAGCATAATATGGCTAATAATATGAGTTAGATTGATAATAATAAGAGTAATAAATATAGTAATTGTCGTTCTATCGATCATTTAAGCATAATATGGATAGTAATATGAGTTAGATTGATAATAATAAGAGTAATAAGTATAGTAATTGTCGTTCTCTCGATCATATAAGCATAATATGGTTAAGAATATGAGTTAGATTGATAATAATAATAGTAATAAGTATAGTAATTGTCGTTCTATCGATCATTTAAGCATAATACGGCTAATAATATGAGTTAGATTGATAATAATAAGAGTAATAAGTATAGTAATTGTCGTTCTATCGATCATATAAGCATAATATGGCTAATAATATGAGTTAGATTGATAACAGTAAGTGTAATAAGTATATTAATTGTCGTTCTATCGATCATATATGCATAATATGGCTAATAATATGAGTTAGATTGATAATAATAACAGTAATAAGTACAGTAATTGTCGTTCTATCGATAATATAAGCATAATATGTCTAATAATAGGAGTTAGATTGATAATAATAAGAGTAGTGAGTATAGTAATTGTCGTTCTATCGATCATATAAGCATAATATGGCTAATAATATGAGTTAGATTGATAATAATAACAGTAATAAGTACAGTAATTGTCGTTCTATCGATAATATAAGCATAATATGGCTAATAATATGAGTTAGATCGATAATGATGAGAGTAATAAGTACAGTAATTGTCGTTCTATCGATCATATATGCATAATATGGCTAATAATATGAGTTAGATTGATAATAGTAAGTGTAATAAGTATAGTAGTTGTCGTTCTGTCGATCATATAAGCATAATATGGCTAATAATATGAGTTAGATTGATAATAATAAGAGTAGTGAGTATAGTAATTGTCGTTCTATCGATCATATAAGCATAATATGGCTAATAATATGAGTTAGATTGATAATAATAAGAGTAATAAATATAGTAATTGTCGTTCGATCGATCATTTAAGCATAATATGGATAGTAATATGAGTTAGATCGATAATGATAAGAGTAATAAGTACAGTAATTGTCGTTCTATCGATCATATATGCATAATATGGCTAATTATATGAGTAAGAGTGATAATAATAATAGTAATAAGTATAGTAATAGTCGTTCTATCGATCATTTAAGCATAATATGGCTAATAATATGAGTTAGATTGATAATAATAACAGTAATAAGTACAGTAATTGTCGTTCTATCGATAATATCAGCATAATATGGCTAATAATATGAGTTAGATCGATAGTGATAAGAGTAATAAGTACAGTAATTGTCGTTCTATCGATCATATATGCATAATATGGCTAATAATATGAGTTAGATTGATAATAGTAAGTGTAATAAGTATAGTAATTGTCGTTCTATCGATCATATATGCATAATATGGCTAATAATATGAGTTAGATTGATAATAATAACAGTAATAAGTACAGTAATTGTCGTTCTATCGATAATATAAGCATAATATGGTTAATAATATGAGTTAGATCGATAATGATAAGAGTAATAAGTACAGTAATTGTCGTTCTATCGATCATATATGCATAATATGGCTAATTATATGAGTAAGAGTGATAATAATAATAGTAATAAGTATAGTAATAGTCGTTCTATCGATCATTTAAGCATAATATGGCTAATAATATGAGTTGGATTGATAATAATAACAGTAATAAGTACAGTAATTGTCGTTCTATCGATAATATAAGCATAATATGGCTAGTAATATGAGTTAGATTGATAATAATAAGAGTAATAAGTATAGTAATTGTCGTTCTATCGATCATTTAGGCATAATATGGCTAATAATATGAGTTAGGTAGATAAAAGTAAGAATAATAAGTATAGTAATTGTCGTTCTATCGATCATACAAGCATAATATGGTTAATAATATGAGTTAGATTGATAATAATAAGAGTAATAAGTATAGTAATTGTCGTTCTATCCATCATATAAGCATAATATGTCTATTAATATGAGTTAGATTGATAATAGTAAGAGTAATAAGTATAGTAACTGTCGTTCTATCGATCATATAAGCATAATATGGCTAATAATATGAGTTAGATTGACAATAATAAGAGTAATGGGTATAGTAATTGTAGTTCTATCGATCATATCTGCATAATATGGTTAATAATATGAGTTAGATTCATAATAATAAGAGTAATAAGTATAGTAATTGTCGTTCTATCGATCATTTAAGCATAATATGGCTAATAATAAGAGTTAGATTGATAATAATGAGAGTAATAAGTATAGTAATTGTCGTTCTATCGATCATATAAGCATAATATGGCTAATAATATGAGTTAGATCGATAATGGTAAGAGTAGTAAGTACAGTAATTGTCGTTCTATCGATCATATAAGCATAATATGGCTAATAATATGAGTTAGATTGATAATAATAAGAGTAATGGGTATAGTAATTGTAGTTCTATCGATCATATCTGCATAATATGGTTAATAATATGAGTTAGATTCACAATAATAAGAGTAATAAGTATAGTAATTGTCCTTCTATCGATCATTTAAGCATAATATGGCTAATAATATGAGTTAGATTGATAATAATAAGAGTAATAAGTATAGTAATTGTCGTTCTCTCGATCATATAAGCATAATATGATTAAGAATATGAGTTAGATTGATAATAATAAGAGTAATAAGTATAGTAATTGTAGTTCTATCGATCGTATCTGCATAATATGGTTAATAATATGAGTTAGACTCATAATAATATGAGTAATAAGTATAGTAATTGTCGTTCTATCGATCATTTAAGCATAATATGGCTAATAATATGAGTTAGGTTGATAATAGTAAGAGTAGTGAGTATAGTAATTGTCGTTCTATCGATCATATAAGCATAATATGGCTAATAATATGAGTTAGATTGATAACAGTAAGTGTAATAAGTATAGTAATTGTCGTTCTGTCGATCATATAAGCGTAATATGGCTAATAATATGAGTTAGAATGATAACAGTAAGTGTAATAAGTATAGTAATTGTCGTTCTGTCGATCATATAAGCATAATATGGCTAATAATATGAGTTAGATTGATAATAATAAGAGTAGTGAGTATAGTAATTCTCGTTCTATCGATCATGTAAGCATAATATTGCTAATAATATGAGTTAGATTGATAATAATAAGAGTAATAAATATAGTAATTGTCGTTCTATCGATCATTTCAGCATAATATGGTTAATAATATGAGTTAGATTGATAATAGTAAGAGTAATAAGTATAGTAATTGTCGTTCTATCGATCATATAAGCGTAATATGGCTAATAATATGAGTTAGAATGATAACAGTAAGTGTAATAAGTATAGTAATTGTCGTTCTGTCGATCATATAAGCATAATATGGCTAATAATATGAGTTAGATTGATAATAATAAGAGTAGTGAGTATTGTAATTCTCGTTCTATCGATCATATAAGCATAATATTGCTAATAATATGAGTTAGATTGATAATAATAAGAGTAATAAATATAGTAATTGTCGTTCTATCGATCATTTAAGCCTAATATGGCTAGTAATATGAGTTAGATTGATAATAATAAGAGTAATAAGTATAGTAATTGTCGTTCTCTCGATCATATAAGCATAATATGGTTAATAATATGAGCTAGATTGATAATAATAAGAGCAATAAGTACAGTAATTGTCGTTCTATCGATCATATATGCATAATGTGGCTAGTAATATGAGTTAGATTGATAATAGTAAGTGTAATAAGTATAGTAATTGTCGTTCTATCGATCATATATGCATAATATGGCCAATAATATGAGTTAGATTGATAATAATAACAGTAATAAGTACAGTAATTGTCGTTCTATCGATAATATAAGCATAATATGGCTAATAATATGAGTTAGATCGATAATGATAAGAGTAATAAGTACAGTAATTGTCGTTCTATCGATCATTTAAGCATAATATGGTTAATAATATGAGTTAGATTGATAACAGTAAGTGTAATAAGTACAGTAATTGTCGTTCTGTCGATCATGTAAGCATAATATGGCTAATAATATGAGTTAGATTGATAATAATAAGAGTAGTGAGTATAGTAATTGTCGTTCTATCGATCATATAAGCATAATATGGCTAATAATATGAGTTAGATTGATAATAATAAGAGTAATAAATATAGTAATTGTCGTTCTATCGATCATTTAAGCATAATATGGATAGTAATATGAGTTAGATTGATAATAATAAGAGTAATAAGTATAGTAATTGTCGTTCTGTCGATCGTATAAGCATAATATGGCTAATAATATGAGTTAGATTGATAATAATAAGAGTAATAAGTATAGTATTTGTCGTTCTATCAATCATATAAGCATAATATGGTTAATAATTTGAGTTAGATCGATAATGATAAGAGTAATAAGTACAGTAATTGTCGTTCTATCGATCATATAAGCATAATATGGTTAATAATATGAGTTAGATTCATAATAATAAGAGTAATAAGTATAGTAATTGTCGTTCTATCGATCATTTAAGCATAATATGGCTAATAATATGAGTTAGGTTGATAAAAATAAGAATAATAGGTATAGTAATTGTCGTTCTGTCGATCATATAAGCATAATATGGCTAATAATATGAGTTAGATTGATAATAATAAGAGTAATAAGTATAGTAATTGTCGTTCTATCGATCATTTAAGCATAATACGGCTAATAATATGAGTTAGATTGATAATAATAACAGTAATAAGTACAGTAATTGTCGTTCTATCGATAATATAAGCATAATATGGCTAATAATATGAGTTAGATCGATAATGATAAGAGTAATAAGTACAGTAATTGTCGTTCTATCGATCATATATGCATAATATGGCTAATAATATGAGTTAGATCGATAATGATAAGAGTAATAAGTACAGTAATTGTCGTTCTATCGATCATATATGCATAATATGGCTAATAATATGAGTAAGATTGATAATAACAATAGTAATAAGTATAGTAATTGTCGTTCTATCGATCATTTAAGCATAATATGGTTAATAATATGAGTTAGATTGATAATAGTAAGAGTAATAAGTATAGTAATTGTCGTTCTATCGATCATATAAGCATAATATGGCTAATAATATGAGTTAGAATGATAACAGTAAGTGTAATAAGTATAGTAATTGTCGTTCTGTCGATCATATAAGCATAATATGGCTAATAATATGAGTTAGATTGTAAATAATAAGAGTAGTGAGTATAGTAATTCTCGTTCTATCGATCATATAAGCATAATATGGCTAATAATATGAGTTAGATCGATAGTGATAAGAGTAATAAGTACAGTAATTGTCGTTCTATCGATCATATATGCATAATATGGCTAATAATATGAGTTAGATTGATAATAATAAGAGTAGTGAGTATAGTAATTGTCGTTCTATCGATCATATATGCATAATATGGCTAATAATATGAGTTAGATTGATAATAATAACAGTAATAAGTACAGTAATTGTCGTTCTATCGATAATATAAGCATAATATGTCTAATAATAGGAGTTAGATTGATAATAATAAGAGTAGTGAGTATAGTAATTGTCGTTCTATCGATCATATAAGCATAATATGGCTAATAATATGAGTTAGATTGATAATAATAACAGTAATAAGTACAGCAATTGTCGTTCTATCGATAATATAAGCATAATATGGCTAATAATATGAGTTAGATCGATAATGATGAGAGTAATAAGTACAGTAATTGTCGTTCTATCGATCATATATGCATAATATGGCTAATAATATGAGTTAGATTGATAATAGTAAGTGTAATAAGTATAGTAATTGTCGTTCTGTCGATCATATAAGCATAATATGGCTAATAATATGAGTTAGATTGATAATAATAAGAGTAGTGAGTATAGTAATTGTCGTTCTATCGATCATATAAGCATAATATGGCTAATAATATGAGTTAGATTGATAATCATAAGAGTAATAAATATAGTAATTGTCGTTCTATCGATCATTTAAGCATAATATGGATAGTAATATGAGTTAGATTGATAATAATAAGAGTAATAAGTATAGTAATTGTCGTTCTCTCGATCATATAAGCATAATATGGTTAAGAATATGAGTTAGATTGATAATAATAATAGTAATAAGTATAGTAATTGTCGTTCTATCGATCATTTAAGCATAATACGGCTAATAATATGAGTTAGATTGATAATAATAAGAGTAATAAGTATAGTAATTGTCGTTCTATCGATCATATAAGCATAATATGGCTAATAATATGAGTTAGATTGATAACAGTAAGTGTAATAAGTATAGTAATTGTCGTTCTATCGATCATATATGCATAATATGGCTAATAATATGAGTTAGATTGATAATAATAACAGTAATAAGTACAGTAATTGTCGTTCTATCGATAATATAAGCATAATATGTCTAATAATAGGAGTTAGATTGATAATAATAAGAGTAGTGAGTATAGTAATTGTCGTTCTATCGATCATATAAGCATAATATGGCTAATAATATGAGTTAGATTGATAATAATAACAGTAATAAGTACAGTAATTGTCGTTCTATCGATAATATAAGCATAATATGGCTAATAATATGAGTTAGATCGATAATGATGAGAGTAATAAGTACAGTAATTGTCGTTCTATCGATCATTTATGCATAATATGGCTAATAATATGAGTTAGATTGATAATAGTAAGTGTAATAAGTATAGTAGTTGTCGTTCTGTCGATCATATAAGCATAATATGGCTAATAATATGAGTTAGATTGATAATAATAAGAGTAGTGAGTATAGTAATTGTCGTTCTATCGATCATATAAGCATAATATGGCTAATAATATGAGTTAGATTGATAATAATAAGAGTAATAAATATAGTAATTGTCGTTCGATCGATCATTTAAGCATAATATGGATAGTAATATGAGTTAGATCGATAATGATAAGAGTAATAAGTACAGTAATTGTCGTTCTATCGATCATATATGCATAATATGGCTAATTATATGAGTAAGAGTGATAATAATAATAGTAATAAGTATAGTAATAGTCGTTCTATCGATCATTTAAGCATAATATGGCTAATAATATGAGTTAGATTGATAATAATAACAGTAATAAGTACAGTAATTGTCGTTCTATCGATAATATCAGCATAATATGGCTAATAATATGAGTTAGATCGATAGTGATAAGAGTAATAAGTACAGTAATTGTCGTTCTATCGATCATATATGCATAATATGGCTAATAATATGAGTTAGATTGATAATAGTAAGTGTAATAAGTATAGTAATTGTCGTTCTATCGATCATATATGCATAATATGGCTAATAATATGAGTTAGATTGATAATAATAACAGTAATAAGTACAGTAATTGTCGTTCTATCGATAATATAAGCATAATATGGTTAATAATATGAGTTAGATCGATAATGATAAGAGTAATAAGTACAGTAATTGTCGTTCTATCGATCATATATGCATAATATGGCTAATTATATGAGTAAGAGTGATAATAATAATAGTAATAAGTATAGTAATAGTCGTTCTATCGATCATTTAAGCATAATATGGCTAATAATATGAGTTGGATTGATAATAATAACAGTAATAAGTACAGTAATTGTCGTTCTATCGATAATATAAGCATAATATGGCTAGTAATATGAGTTAGATTGATAATAATAAGAGTAATAAGTATAGTAATTGTCGTTCTATCGATCATTTAGGCATAATATGGCTAATAATATGAGTTAGGTAGATAAAAGTAAGAATAATAAGTATAGTAATTGTCGTTCTATCGATCATACAAGCATAATATGGTTAATAATATGAGTTAGATTGATAATAATAAGAGTAATAAGTATAGTAATTGTCGTTCTATCCATCATATAAGCATAATATGTCTATTAATATGAGTTAGATTGATAATAGTAAGAGTAATAAGTATAGTAACTGTCGTTCTATCGATCATATAAGCATAATATGGCTAATAATATGAGTTAGATTGACAATAATAAGAGTAATGGGTATAGTAATTGTAGTTCTATCGATCATATCTGCATAATATGGTTAATAATATGAGTTAGATTCATAATAATAAGAGTAATAAGTATAGTAATTGTCGTTCTATCGATCATTTAAGCATAATATGGCTAATAATAAGAGTTAGATTGATAATAATGAGAGTAATAAGTATAGTAATTGTCGTTCTATCGATCATATAAGCATAATATGGCTAATAATATGAGTTAGATCGATAATGGTAAGAGTAGTAAGTACAGTAATTGTCGTTCTATCGATCATATAAGCATAATATGGCTAATAATATGAGTTAGATTGATAATAATAAGAGTAATGGGTATAGTAATTGTAGTTCTATCGATCATATCTGCATAATATGGTTAATAATATGAGTTAGATTCACAATAATAAGAGTAATAAGTATAGTAATTGTCCTTCTATCGATCATTTAAGCATAATATGGCTAATAATATGAGTTAGATTGATAATAATAAGAGTAATAAGTATAGTAATTGTCGTTCTCTCGATCATATAAGCATAATATGATTAAGAATATGAGTTAGATTGATAATAATAAGAGTAATAAGTATAGTAATTGTAGTTCTATCGATCGTATCTGCATAATATGGTTAATAATATGAGTTAGACTCATAATAATATGAGTAATAAGTATAGTAATTGTCGTTCTATCGATCATTTAAGCATAATATGGCTAATAATATGAGTTAGGTTGATAATAGTAAGAGTAGTGAGTATAGTAATTGTCGTTCTATCGATCATATAAGCATAATATGGCTAATAATATGAGTTAGATTGATAACAGTAAGTGTAATAAGTATAGTAATTGTCGTTCTGTCGATCATATAAGCGTAATATGGCTAATAATATGAGTTAGAATGATAACAGTAAGTGTAATAAGTATAGTAATTGTCGTTCTGTCGATCATATAAGCATAATATGGCTAATAATATGAGTTAGATTGATAATAATAAGAGTAGTGAGTATAGTAATTCTCGTTCTATCGATCATGTAAGCATAATATTGCTAATAATATGAGTTAGATTGATAATAATAAGAGTAATAAATATAGTAATTGTCGTTCTATCGATCATTTCAGCATAATATGGTTAATAATATGAGTTAGATTGATAATAGTAAGAGTAATAAGTATTTTAATTGTCGTTCTATCGATCATATAAGCGTAATATGGCTAATAATATGAGTTAGAATGATAACAGTAAGTGTAATAAGTATAGTAATTGTCGTTCTGTCGATCATATAAGCATAATATGGCTAATAATATGAGTTAGATTGATAATAATAAGAGTAGTGAGTATTGTAATTCTCGTTCTATCGATCATATAAGCATAATATTGCTAATAATATGAGTTAGATTGATAATAATAAGAGTAATAAATATAGTAATTGTCGTTCTATCGATCATTTAAGCCTAATATGGCTAGTAATATGAGTTAGATTGATAATAATAAGAGTAATAAGTATAGTAATTGTCGTTCTCTCGATCATATAAGCATAATATGGTTAATAATATGAGCTAGATTGATAATAATAAGAGCAATAAGTACAGTAATTGTCGTTCTATCGATCATATATGCATAATGTGGCTAGTAATATGAGTTAGATTGATAATAGTAAGTGTAATAAGTATAGTAATTGTCGTTCTATCGATCATATATGCATAATATGGCCAATAATATGAGTTAGATTGATAATAATAACAGTAATAAGTACAGTAATTGTCGTTCTATCGATAATATAAGCATAATATGGCTAATAATATGAGTTAGATCGATAATGATAAGAGTAATAAGTACAGTAATTGTCGTTCTATCGATCATTTAAGCATAATATGGTTAATAATATGAGTTAGATTGATAACAGTAAGTGTAATAAGTACAGTAATTGTCGTTCTGTCGATCATGTAAGCATAATATGGCTAATAATATGAGTTAGATTGATAATAATAAGAGTAGTGAGTATAGTAATTGTCGTTCTATCGATCATATAAGCATAATATGGCTAATAATATGAGTTAGATTGATAATAATAAGAGTAATAAATATAGTAATTGTCGTTCTATCGATCATTTAAGCATAATATGGATAGTAATATGAGTTAGATTGATAATAATAAGAGTAATAAGTATAGTAATTGTCGTTCTGTCGATCGTATAAGCATAATATGGCTAATAATATGAGGTAGATTGATAATAATAAGAGTAATAAGTATAGTATTTGTCGTTCTATCAATCATATAAGCATAATATGGTTAATAATTTGAGTTAGATCGATAATGATAAGAGTAATAAGTACAGTAATTGTCGTTCTATCGATCATATAAGCATAATATGGTTAATAATATGAGTTAGATTCATAATAATAAGAGTAATAAGTATAGTAATTGTCGTTCTATCGATCATTTAAGCATAATATGGCTAATAATATGAGTTAGGTTGATAAAAATAAGAATAATAGGTATAGTAATTGTCGTTCTGTCGATCATATAAGCATAATATGGCTAATAATATGAGTTAGATTGATAATAATAAGAGTAATAAGTATAGTAATTGTCGTTCTATCGATCATTTAAGCATAATACGGCTAATAATATGAGTTAGATTGATAATAATAACAGTAATAAGTACAGTAATTGTCGTTCTATCGATAATATAAGCATAATATGGCTAATAATATGAGTTAGATCGATAATGATAAGAGTAATAAGTACAGTAATTGTCGTTCTATCGATCATATATGCATAATATGGCTAATAATATGAGTTAGATCGATAATGATAAGAGTAATAAGTACAGTAATTGTCGTTCTATCGATCATATATGCATAATATGGCTAATAATATGAGTAAGATTGATAATAACAATAGTAATAAGTATTGTAATTGTCGTTCTATCGATCATTTAAGCATAATATGGTTAATAATATGAGTTAGATTGATAATAGTAAGAGTAATAAGTATAGTAATTGTCGTTCTATCGATCATATAAGCATAATATGGCTAATAATATGAGT